>NW_010271992.1:0-36722 GCF_000690775.1 Eurypyga helias
CAAAAAAAATAAAATTATATGTGTAAGAGAATATACGTGAGGAGGGCAGTTGTGTCCTCTATGAGTGCTGGGGGCAGAAGGCCGTAGCCGTTTTGGCTTCCCTCATGTTTTGGTTTAATGTTGTCAGTGTTAATAAGGACATTTGTCAACGTTGCCACTAAAAGCTAATCAGAGTTGAGCCCCTGTTGTAATACTGACCACAACGGTTTAATTGGACATAATCCCTTTTTGCATGGGATGAAGCAGAGACATGGAGCTCAACATACCCCTTGTAGCCTCTCGTTCGTACGAGGTGTCATGGCAGGTTGTACAAGACACTTCACAACAGCCAAAGGGGATCCACTGGGCTCCCCACCATCATTTACTTCCACAGAAAGATTTGGTAGCTTCTATATAATATTAATTGAAATTTTTGCCAGAGTCTGAATTCTTGAGATTTGATTTTTTTTTTCCCCACTATTATTAATTGCCAAGTATTCCACTGTCAGGTGGAGCAGAGCATCTGTCAAGTGCCATTAACCAGACACCCACACAGTCTTCCTAACACGCAGGCAAACCTTGCCTGTATGTGCTATCCTTAGCAGAACACGTTTGCTCTGAGGTAGTGACTAGTCATAACTTTCAAATTAATTAATCTAGATATGGATTGAGCTAGCTTCCAGAAAAATAAAGTTGATTTAAGGAGAAAGACCTCTGACATAGCTTACCCAGAGACGATACCAAACTTGGTGAGTCTCATTTCCTGCGTATGCCATTTCCAACCTTGACTTCTGCCTGCAGTTCCCCCTTCCCTCTTTTTCATGCAAGGGATAAAACTCCTGCAATCCTGCAAGGTACTACCTTGGGCTTTCTCCTGGTGGGATCCCGTGAACCAAGTTTAAGTAGGCACTATATGCTGACCAGCTGCATCTGGCTATAGGGTCTTAAAAAGGGAGAAATTATGAGCTGCCTTCTAATTAAGGACCTCTTGAGTGCAGTAGGCAGCATCCAGAATCCCCCCGCTACAGTTAGTATTCTACTGTTTCCTCTGTTACAGGAACAGAGTTGGTCCAAGACTAGATTCTCCAAACAGCTGCAGTCTCACTCATGGCAAAAGAAGATATACATGATAGCTAAAGACACTGCATGCCTTGTGATGAGAAAACCGTAACATTTTGCTGTTTAACACATCTTGCCAGTTACTGAAAAGGTAAGGTTTACTAAATAACCTTACTTATAGACCAGTACCTAATATATAAAAAATGTCAAAAAAATAAACAAAAAATGTCAGTGTTTTGATATACACTTGCCCTTTGTTAAAGGAAACAGGAGGCTAATAAAAATGAAAAGTGCTAGGTCTGAAACATGGATCAGAAAGAAACAAGAGCTCTGTGTGTATGAAACATGAATATTTTCAATATTTATGATGACCTTAGTTAGAAGGAAGAGGTTGGGGAAAATGTTTCAAATTACAAATAGCAGTCTGTGTGTTGCTGCTGTAAGAGTACAGAATCTCTCATAACTGTATTGTTATTCCTATTAGTTCTCTCCTTCTGTAGTCACACTTGGAGACTTCAAACAGGATATAGGAAAACAGGATGAATATGGACAGATAGATAGAGCAACCTTGACTGGAGATTTTGTAATTTAGGATGTTTCACAGAATCTTTCATAATCTGCTTAGCAGTCTGCATCTCATTAATTCAGGATGAAAAAAAATCTGAAGGGAATTTTCTGCTGACTGTTGTCTCATCGCCAAAATAAAACAGATTAAATAATTTCTTTCAGATAAGAATATGTATAGCATTGCCACTGTTAGGAGTGTGTATTAATTGTATTCAGAGGTACTGATCAGGCTCCTGTTTATTACAAGAGATAAACCAACAACTGTATGGGATACCTCAGTCTCTGCAACCATTTTTTTTTTCTTTCAAAATTCTTTATTCCTAAAGAAAGAGAGTGATGCAGAAAGGCAGGTGAGGGAAAAATGAAAGTCACACCATGTGCTGAGGAATAGTGAGTAAGAGGTTTCATGGCTTAATACTACTTGTTGAACACCTTTCACTAGAATTTGAATTAATTCAAAATTCAAATGTGGCACTAAACATTATTCAAATGGTAACTTATTCAGTAATAGTTCTCCGTGGCTTGGAGAAATGACTGTTACATGGGTTCTGAATCACCTCCGTCTGGTGGAAATTATTCTTGCTGCATAGCTGGAAGGGAGGCACCTCAAGACAAATCCAAAGCAATGCTGGAAATGTTACTGGTGACTCAGTGGATATCTGTCTTCTCTCTTGAGAGCCAAATTGTGATTTTATGCAAGTCCCAAAAGACAGTGAAGCATGTAGTCACCATGCCTTTAAGAGAACATCAGGAGTTCACTCTAAAGCTCACCTGCATTCTACACCCTCTTTTCCCTTTCTCAGAATAGGAAAAAGTCCTTGTTGGCTTTTTATGAATTGTCCTGTCATGCCTGCTTGTTTCCATCTCTTGGTGTGCATGCAGAGCCAGTTTATGGTCCCTGGCTGTTCTTACTTCTGCCTGTCTGCATATGTGTTGTCAGAACCGTGGATGCTGGTCTGTTCTGTGCTGTGTAGTCCACATAGCCATGTCAGAGACACTGCACAGAATTAATACTGAAATGATGCCTTAGGGATCTAATGCACTAGGGATCTATCTGCTGTTGGTAAAGGAAGTGCCATTTGGATGATGGATAAATCTGTGTGCTGGTTTTAGTGACAATCTGTGACCCCATAACCATTAAACTGCAAACTTATTTGCATGAGTATAAGAATATTTTCCACTCTGTCTCGTCCCAGTCCAAACTGGGTAATTGTATGTCAGCTGATTTAAATATATCTCTCTCTCTCAATTGAAATCACTAAGTATTCTAATTCACACAGTCCTCAATCCTATTATTCTAATACACCTCTGTGTATTCCTAAGTCTTATAAGTTCCTTTGAAGTGAATTTCTATGTAATTCAAATTTCTTGTTATCCTTTCTTTAATATGGTTAAAGTTCAGAAACACACATTTCTGTTGTAACCTCACTATACAAATTGTGTAAGTTAAAGACCAGTCTGACTTTGCCATTGAGGTCTCTAAATTAGGAGCACATGTTTAATATTCATCCTCAGTTCCTTGTAGGAGTATTTTGAAAAGACATCCAAAGCACACTTTAAACTGGACTAATAAACACTGTTTATTTATCAGATTGTCTGCATCTCATTTCCTGAACTAAACAGCTAAAGTCTGTTTGCCCTCCTGACATTGCAAGTCTCACAAGCTGATCCAAGAGAACATCTGTCAGTTTGTTTTCAAGACTGAACACTGCAGAGGAAAAGAAGAGGTGGGGGAAGAAATAAGGCTTTCACAAACACATCAGTTCAAACAAAGTGAGAACTTTCTCAGCTGCCTTCAAAAGCTGTGCCTTAGAAATATACTTTTAAGGAAGATTTCTTTCCCCCATCTCCTAACACTAGTTGAAAAGCAGGGGTCATTTTTCTTCTTGGTCTTCTGCTCAAACTGGTGCCAATAAATAATTTTAGGGGTCCAAAAATGCATTCAAGAAATACTGTCAAAGTATACTGAAAGCAAACTAAAAAATCAAGAGGTTATTCTCTTAATGTGATACACAACTACTCTGAACTCATTGCATTTGGTGCAGGAGAAAAAAGGTAGGCTTTTGGCACAGAGACAGGATTATTTAAAGGAAATGCCGCAGCCTGTTCTGTTCTTCACTCCATTTCTAGCCAAAAGAACAGTTTGTGTTAGTATGTTTAAGGGGAGGAAATTCAGACTGTTAATAACAGAACTGGCCTAGAAATCATATGCTTTAAATTCTGTCACAGTCTTAACAGGCCTTTTTTAGCTGTAGAAGGAGGAATTGTATCTCCAACTTTATCATTAAATATAAGGTCTGCAGTGAAAAGATTGTGTATTTCAGCAGGTGTTTGGGAACATGAAAAAACAGTCTGGGTTTTTTTATTAGGAAATAAGGATTCATAAAAAAGAAAGGTATCCAGAGGAACAAAGCATGACAACTTGTGTTTGGAAGAGCTGTTTGATGCATGAGGGTGTGTATAAGGAGGCAGGAATAGATCTGGTCAAAATGTGTGTTTGAAGAGGGAAGAATGGAGATCCACAAGACCCAGGAACAAAAATGTTGATAATTTTTTCTGGCCTATAGAAGATTCAAATTTTCTGTAGAATTCTCTGATCTTTCTAATCAAGAGCAGGGACTTTGGTGTTTCGGTGTTGAAGGTAAATGCCCTGCCTGCTCTGGAAGATACAGTTTTCTTATTAGAAGCTCAGTTTTGTGCAGAAATAAGACAACAAGAAATACCAAACTCAGTGTTGTTTGCAGATTTCCTGCTTTGCAGCCCACCCTCCTGTAGAGGCTTCCGTGTCATTCAATTAATTGACCAAAATCATTGTGTGACAGGCCATTTGGCACAACCTTCCAGGTCTGTAGCTGCAACATGCAAGCTCAGCTAGCTGTTGAGAGGGGTTAGGTGGACCAGGCAGACCTAAGGCCAATTCTCTGCTCAGTGGGATACTGGAGTTTGTAGTTCTCTTAAAAGTACTTCTGTACTGTTCCTTACCTCCTATTAGCTCTCCAAAGAGAGACTCAGTGACACTAACTGCTATCAGTTCAGTATGTGTGGGAATATCTGAAGAAAGAGAAGTTTCCTTCAATTCAAACCACACTTTTGTGGGTTCTTCAGACAAGACACGTTGCCAGACCCACACTGCGGCTGCTCTAGCTCATGGATTTGTGTGTGTGATTCAAATTCGTGGAACCAACTGTCGCATGGAAATGATCATGACTCATAGAAAGTCCTTATTCTTCTAATAAATGGCTATAGGGGATCGGAGGAAAACATACAAACGTAAATGAGATTTTGCTTCTCTCTCTGCTCTGTGCTTTGTTTTGCTGTTGAACAACTGCCTAGAATCTCAAATAATTTCATCCCAGCTGACATGTCGCTGTGAATATGTATATCCTGCACGATCCTGCCACATGCAAAAAGGATACATTGCATTAAAGAAAGAGGAATAAATTTGAATGAAATGAGTTAAGTGAAAGAGTCACTTTTAGATATCTTCTACTCAGCTGGGCCCATACGTCTCACCTTAGTATTACCTTAATTGAACTGTCAGAAGCAACCTAAAAGTGCAGTTCACAGTAGAGTGAAAATAAAGTCCACTTGTAAGCCTCCAGAAGACCATAAAGTGATACTTAACAGACGTTATGATTAAAAATGTACCATGTCTCACAAACCTAATTTCATAGATAATAGAATAATAGGGACTGTAGACTGAGTAAAACCTGTGGCTGTCATACTAATACATACTGACTATACTAACATTTTTTGTACTGTCTTTGATAATATTTTTGTAAGCAAGCAGGGAAATTAAAGTCTGGGTGAAAATTCATGATGTATAACTCCTTGGAACTCTGCTGTCCAAAAAGAGTCATCAATCCTTCATGGTTTACCTGCAGATATGATGTCAGGCATTTCCATAGGAACATATCCTGAGTCCATCACTGTTTTTATAACTGCAGCTGACCGCAAGACGAAAGAGTAGAAAAGTGGAAACTTTTTTTTTTTTTAATGGAGAAATGTTTCTAGTAAACAAGATGCAATTCAATAAGGACAAGTGCAAAGTATTACACTTTGGCACAAGGAATGAGGAATCCAGTAATGAAACAGGGACTGACTGGTTCAATACAGTTCTGCATATAAGTTTTCAAGCTTGTGAGAGACCATCAGTCTACACATTGAGGGGAAAAAACCACACCAGAACCACCCAAGTCTCTCCCCCTTGTTGAAATACATAGAACCATTGTATAGCTTACCAAAAAAAACCCCAACAATCCACCCCTCGTATTTCCTCACTGCTGGCAAGGTCTCAGCTGGAATTTTTTGCCTAGGTTTACGTTTGCCACTTCAAAAAAGATGTCAATCGGTTGGAGAGGATCCACGAGTGTAAAATCATTAGAGGTTTTTAAATATGCCTTAATGCTAAGCTTGAAGGATCTGAAATTGTTTAGTCTAGAACAAAAGAAGACAGAAAAGGGACATGATAAGAGTATTCAAATATGTAAAAGGTTGTTGAAAGAAGAGGTTAACAATCTGTTCTCCATGTTCACTGTGGTAGCGCAAGAAGAAGACTCAAAATGCTGCTAGGGAGCTGTAGGACTGATTGCTACAAAGCTTTTTTTTCCAATATAAAGGGACTTAGATTTTTAAATATAAAGATGGCAAAGCACTGGAACTGAGTTTTGTAGAGAGGATGTGGAATTTCTTTGTTGTTTAAGGAGTTCTTTATAAGAAAGCTTATGTAGCTATTGCATTACTCTAGAAAAAAACTGATCCTGCCTTCAGCAGGTAGGATCTTGAACTCCCTTCCTATTTTTTTCCTGATTTTGTGACCATAATGCAGACAATCTGCCCAATTAAAGAGTATATCAGATAGCAGAAGTTCTAAAATAAATTTAGGAAGCTCGCTCAGAATTTCAAGAGAAAAGAAAGAGGGAGATGGATGAGAATTAGCGATGAAGAAGGATTCAGTTAAGGCTGTTGTAGACTGGTAGTTTCAGTAGTATGATAAAATCACAGAGCAAAACCCAAATAGACATACAGTGAGATTGAAAGTGAAAATGGTTGAATTTGAGGTCTAGGGATGATCAGAGAATAAAGTGCTGAGGGTGGGGAGATCAAAGAGAAATATATAACAGATGGGAGGGTGAGGGACAGAGAAACATTTCCTCCAGATGGCATGTATTATTTCCTGGAAAGATTGGCAAGATTAGAGAATCTTGCCAAGAGGATGATGTACTGTGACTAGAGGTATACCAAGTGTATTATGCTACATTCCATGCAGCAAGTAAGAAAAGACTCCTTGTAAATGAGTTACCGTTTTAAATGTGAGAATTCCATGTATTGATCCAGCTTGCTTTCTTTGTACTATCATTATTAGTATCACTAGGTATTTGATATATATACTTACGGGTATTCTCTAAAAGGTCACAAAACCAACCTCCTTGTGTCTTCTATCTATTCCCTAATTTTTTTTTTTTGTTGATACCATCCCATTTTCTGTGACTGGTTTTTTCCTTACTGGCAGACTAACAAGATGCAGGGGCCTGCGGATTTTATGCATCTTTTTATGGTGGTTTGGCATTGTAGAAGGGTGGTGTGGATGTCACTGGATATCAGCCAATCTCCCTGTGAGAGGGTCTGCACAGTGGGTGCCAAGAGGGATGACGATTGGAAGGCTGAAACAGAATTGTAGATACAAATACAGAGACAAATATAGAATTAATTCTAAAAATCAGAGTAAAAAGTTTAAGTTAGTGAAGAAGTCTTTATTCTACTTAATCCATGAAAGGACAGATTTTTCAGTTTTGCTTAGAAAAGGTTACTTTTTACCATAAAAGTAGTGCCTGCTTAGGGTACACAATGCTTTTCTCATCAAATTTGTCTAATTAAACAGTCAGTCCAAATGAAGACTTCTGAAGAAAGGTGAGTTTAGAAGTCCTGGCAACCTCAAGTTTTCAAACACCTGAGCCTTTTTCTAATTACGAATTTAAGACTTAATAATTATTTTGTTTCTTTTTATTGTCTTCTTTTTATAAGCCTGGGAGTGGTGTTTTTGAGCTTCCCTTCATGAAATGAGAGCTAGAATTTTTTTTTTTATTATGGAATGGAAACTCTCCAATTACTGCAGTAGTTAATGTTTTAAGAAAAACACCACATTTTCAAGATTTGCCATAAAATTACAAGCGTTGGAAACTTTGGTTTAAGTTAAAGGCCTAGAACTGGAAGGTAATTAGAACTACTTCTGAAGAATTAAAGAAAAAGACATAATAAGCACAGTGAGAGAAATTACAACACTGCCTGAATTTTCCCTGTGAAGGCTGAATGGTGGTAAATGAGAGGAACTAGTAGAAGTCAAAGAACAGGATTGGGAGGTTGATAGGATGAGTGAAACCATAAAGTGGAGAACAATGGATCAAGTGTGGAGAAGATAAAAATATAAGTGTGGTCTTTCTGGGTCAGTCCAAAAGGCCAGTATCCTCTCATTTTATGGTGACTTAAACCAGATCCTTGGAGAAGAATAAAGCAAGTCTGAACCGACACTTCTCATGCTAGAGAGTGTTGCTGATTTGGAAGCCGCTGTTTTCTCACGTCCTGCCACCACTACTACATTTTAAACAAACTCTCCACCTAACCCTGTGACTCAGACTAACTGAGCGAAAGGGCTAGACTGCAGAAATGGTCGTCAGACCTTCTCAGCCAAGCTATGGGCATTTTTATCAGCTTAGCCCTGTGAAATACTTGGCCAAAGCGAGTTACGAAGACAGGTGTTACTGTTAGACCAAGCTGTTTGCCACAGGGTTTTATTTGCTTACCCTGGCACGTTTGGTATGATGTCAGCACACAAAGAATGTTTCTGCAGATAAAGCAAACGGCCAATGATTTCATGAGCCTGTTTGTGACAGATGTGTGCAACGTGAAGAAACATTGTAGCGCAAACTACAGTACGCATCAAGATCGTGTTATTCCAGCTCATTAATCACATTTCTCTGGTTTGTCTCCACGGATGACTCTCTGTGAAAACTCACCAGCAGTCATGACAAGGCTTTCTGCTTGCCACCCCCTCTACATAGATGCCTGTTGAAATTCTGCGTATCATTATCGAAGCCGCACTGAAAGACAGATGGGTGTTGTACCTGTTTCACGTCTGCTTCACACTCCTCTCTCCCATTCAGGGCCAAATGCTGCCTTCTATATGAAATCTCCTGCAGTTTTTCATGATAAAAATAATCGTTTTAATCAGTATTGTCACCAAATCCTTTTTATCAACGTGCATTAACCAAATAGGTTAAATCTGTCATGGTGGTTTTGTTTTTTTTTTTTGGTGGTGACTGCGTAAAAGAAGAGCAAATAATAGGCACCCTAAGTTAGAGGAATTTGCATAATTAAATTAGTGAATCATGAAATCAGAGCATAAAATGTATTTGGAAATGTGCAGAACTTAAGGGTATTTTTTTATGTGAGGGAGGAAAAAGAGGAGATGCTTGCCTTCTCTCCACTCCAAATAACCCAAGGGAATGTATATTTACTGCTATCCCCAGGAATTCTGTGTGCTCCTGGCCCAGTCTTTGGAAAATTTTACTAGTCAAGGAGTCATGCATGTCTGTTTTCTCATCCTTGTCATGGAGCAGCTGCATTTCAGAGTTGTTAGGAAAGAGCAGTGACTACATATGGAAGAGAACAAGATGAATATATCAGTATTCGCAGTTGAGATCAAATCTGAAATGAAACTTAAATAACATGATGTTCATTGTTGCAAGAGAAAACAGGATTCAAGAATTCCATCTGTAGTAGTGTCCAGACTCATGAAGCTTGTCCACAAACATTTTAATTTTGGACATTTTTGGCAGGATGAGTTGGAAGGTCAAGTTCTTTTATGGATCTTCCAGTATTCAGGAACAAGAGCAGTGAACCAGTCAGGTCCCAAATGGCGTGCACTTCTCTCCATCGTTCTGCCATTCAGTCAGCTCAAAGAGTCCCAAAGCTTTATGTTCCAGTCCCTCTCTCTCCAGCCCTTCCTACTATTCTTACAGATGGAATAAGGCACTGTACTAACGAACAAATCCTCTGCTAGTAGGGTTAGGGTAAGTTTTGGTTTCCAAAGGTGGTAGAGGAGGTGCTTGGCATTACACAGTGCCACAAAGGCATGGGCAACTGAGAGGAGATGGAATTCCTCACTGCCAGGTAGCTGTGAGGAATTTTAGAAACAGATCGTGACATTTCTGACTGACAGTCACTGCAGTGAAACAAATTCAGGACTGAAATTTCTTCTGCACTTAGGCATCTGGGTGTCATCTTTGACTGCATATTTGTCTAATTCTTCTCTTCAGGAGATCTACTGGAAGAGATTTGGTCATGTTTTATATAGCAACGTACTGATTGGAGAAGTTATCCTGAAAGCAAGGAACAGAATTCTGGACCATTCTCACCCAGAGGGAATTTCAACCTGCATCTCCCTTTTTCCTTTTTAGACAAGCTACTCCATTCCCTCCCTGCTTCCTTTGCCACCCACATTTAAAGACGTGACTCTTATCCCAGACGTCTGACTTGGATGCTATGAACTTCACTTAAATAAATTATCTGATTTGTTCAAGTTCAATCAGTCCCTTTTCAATCTACAGCTAACTTTCTCACAGATTCTGTATAAGGATCTCATTTTATAGTGCTTCATGTTAGGCTGAAAAGCCTAGTTTTTGAATGGCAAAATATTCCATGGGATAATGAAAAAACTGCTCCTAAAGATGTACATCCAGTAACTTAGGGACAGGTTGTGCCTTTCAGTGCAAATTCACACTGGTGTCTCAGACATTTAGTGCAAGTATCCCAAAATTTTAGTGTGCCAAACTAGTCAGTCAAGTCTCTGTTGTATCAGGTCCACAGGGTATAACCAACCCATTGAATTGTGACGATATTTGTCCATATATATCATACTCAAGATAGTTTCAAAAGATTTGCTTGTTCATATATAAACCAACCTGTCCTTTTTTTTTCTCCTCTTAAGTATTCTACATATTACAGTATGTTTCACAAAAACTTTTAGATGAAAGCTTTTATCATGTTCAAATGCTTTTATCAGATGGCAACTCATCTGGTATCAATATTTAGTAAAGTAAATATGATTTAGCAACACTAAAATGTTTTTCTCCCCATTTTTGTAATGCTCTTTTCTTGAAATGCACTAAGTGCCAACAATCTGTTTTTCTATTGTAATTGATATTTTCTTATGCAGGCTCTTTAATCACAATAGTCTAAAAACATCTGCTGTAGACAGAATCACTTGGGATTTAGGTTGCTTTTTGATTTCCACTTCTGTCTTTGGAGTTCAAATAACTCCCCCTCACCTGACAGCATCAAAACCAAACCAGAACAAAAGCCCATCTGCTTGTAGTGAATTTCCCAATGCACAGCTGACAGCAGAACGAGAAGGGCCCTGATTCTAGGGCCAAATCCCATGCAGCTTTTAGTTGGTAGAACTCATTTGAATTCAGAGGGCACCAGGAGAAATCCTGGCACCCAGCTCAGAGTGAAGAATTCAAAACTAGACCCAAAATGTTCTAGACTTGTTTTTACTAATACTGTATAATCTGGCCAGGACACTGAGGTTAATATCTTTCTGCCTTGTGAAATGTTCCGTGAGTTCTTTGACCACAAGTCACCAAGAGCCAGGTTTGTCTTTCTCAGCAGTACAGTGCCTCTTTGAAGCACGTCGGGCACTGGTTTGATCCTGACTTGGAGGGAAGACTGCTGTCTTCTGAATCACTACCACCGTTTCACTGCAGCACCTGGCAGTTCTTCAAGATCACAGCTTCCATTCAGATTTTAGCCACTCTGAGCTTGCATTGCTTTACAAGATCTGGAGAGATCATAACCTAAGTTTGTATAGTGGCTGATTTGAAGAATGTGCCTTACAATGTTTTACAGAGTATGTACAAGTTCCACTATACAAATACAGCTTTCAATACACAACTAGAAAGATACAAACTGAGTTAGCTAGTGAAAAGGCAAAATGTATAGGGAACTTAAATGTCATATTAATACATCTGTCTCTCCAGTATGACAGCTCCCTCTTAGATTTCTAAGTCTATGGTTAAACTGAAACAGCTTTAATGTGGGGAAGATACAGGAAATTATATAAGCTGGAGAGCCATAACAGTTCTCTGAGAAGAGAAAATCCTTATATATCAATCTGGAGGCACTGGCTGAGGAACAAAGACTTCAGCACAGTGTCAGTGGTCAACAATAAAACAAGGCTTTTTAGCCATTTGTACTGTTATGGACTTTGAGTTATAGAAGAGCAGAACATTTAGTCCATTGATTAATATAATCAGTGGAGTGTAATGTGCAATTCATTTGATCAAATATGGGTGTCTACTTTCAGATTAGACAAATAATTCTCTGCATTTTATGTACAGATGTCTTGAATACATTAAGGTGTTAAAAATCACAATCTGCACTGGAACTTGGCAGTTGAATTCTGTCTGTGAAGTCAGGTGAAAAGAATCACATGCATTGTGCCTTGTTTCCTTTGGGAACTTGAAAAGGGTTTAGTTCATTTTTCATAGAAGACACTGGCACGCTTTGCATTCGTTTCAATGAGAATCAGCTCAGCTATGTGTAATAGAGGTAACAGCTTGGGAGACTGAATAGCCCTCCAAACTGACACTATCTGGACTGCATTATTTCCTTTTAAATGAAATGAAAGTGAAGCTAGTCAGAATCAAAATTCAGTCTCATCCAATGGCTGTTTGGTACCTCAGTCCTATAGATGGATGTCTACATTCCCAATAAAACCAATGAAGTTGACACTAAATATGTATGCAAGACTCAGATTTTATAATAGAATAAATTAATTCTTTTTCAGCTTGCTGGCTCCAAAGTTCTGTAGTGGGACACTAGTCCCAGTAGACCAAGGAAAGGCCAACCAAGCATGACAATTCCCCTAACAGCTGAGGGTTGAGGCATGGTAGTTATCCTAACAGTTACGGTTGAGGCACATTGTATAGTAGAAGGAAGTTGGTATGATGAGTCTTGATCAACCCTTTCTGGAATTTCTGTCATGGACTAAGCATCCACACGGCTTATCAGATTCAAAGAAATTTGAGAGAGGCTAGAGCGCTCTTCAAACATGCTTAATTATCCAACAGATCCACTCTCTCACTGACAGCAGTGGAGGCCTTCCCACTGACTCTTGTGTGAACAGAAGTGGGACTCAAAAGCACACTTCTGCTTCCAGAACTCTCAGAGCAGAATCTCCTTACAACCAAGAGAGTGCATTTATGAGCTGAAATGCAACACATGTCATTTTGCTGTTAAAACGTCCTTAGGCATTTAAAGTTGTGCTTCTGAGTGTTCATACAATTGTAGTGTCCTGACCAAGATGGATATCTAGCTGCCTGTTTCCTGATAAAGTCCCCTCATGATTCACACTGTTGGTATCTTTATGCCAAATTCTTTTGACAAGTTTGTTTCACTAGGCATGTTCATGTACACACAAAGAACAATAAACAGCAGGCACCATCACATTAATTCATTAGTCCTAAATTTATGCAAAGAGTCAAAAAGAAGTATCTGTTTTTAAAAGGCAACCAGTATCTCTTTTTCCTGTTGTTGTAACTCTGTTTCAAATTTGGCTTCTCTTTGGCAGGAGAGTAGAAAATGTAGGGTTCATGAATTGTCCCTAGCAAACTTGTGTTTCATCTGTTAGCTACATCTTTACATTTGAAAATAACATCTGCTCCTTCCCTCTTACTCAGTAAGACTTTTTAGAAGAGATTAGGTGCAATGATTTTCTAAAAGCCTAGTATAATGAAACAGATGAAAGAGAAGCTTAAAATAAGGCAACTGAGGAAGAAATGTATTCCCCACCATGACCATAACTCATAGCTGTATTTTGTGAGAACTCTAACAAACTAATCCGCCTGGTTTGGGTTTTCAGTCACAGATGAACTAATAGCCTCTCATTTAAGTTACTGCATGGAACCACTGTGAGCTTAAAGAAACATTAGTCATTTTATTTGCATTCAAAGGGTTGTGTTTTATAAATGTAAGGAATATCTCTTCCGTTAAGAAAGAAACATATCCTGCATAGCAAGGATTACCAAAGAGGCAGGAAAATCTGTGTTAGCTAAAAAATTGATTACATAGACTCATTTGGGTTGGGCAACAATCCTCCTGTGTCATCAATTCCATTTCCCTGCACCAGTACCAAACTGATGATACCAGTTGGATTGTGGGATGGAAGAAAGTATAATTTCAGAAAGAAGGAACCTAAAATTATTTCATTGTATGGGTATGAAATTAAGGACCTTGAACCATTCTGATATCTCTTATGTAGAAAACACTAGCAAGGGATGCTTTATTTTTACTAACTTTTTACCAACTTTCTCCTCAATATCCTAGTTTGATATTCAAATGATACATTTTAATTCTAAATATTTGTTGTCTCTCTTCTCACTGTTTCTTTCAAGAATGTTAGTAAAAGCCCTTCAGCAAGTAGTTGTAATTAGATTACTTGAGATGTAGCAGCAATACTTTTGCTGCAGTGCAAAGAAGGTAGTGTAGGACCTTCAGTTTGTCTGCTTCATTAATGTGCATTGCTTATGAAAACAGTTTTAATTGTGGGAATAGGCATCCATTAAAGGAAGGCTATACCATAAGGAAGCAACTTTATTACCAACAGACTTCTTTCTCCTAGGACTGTTTCAACTCTAGCTCAATTCTGTCCTAATTTTTCCACTGGGCACTCTTCACTGATGAGTTTGAAACCCTGATAGATAGGAGAATATTTATTCTATGCAATAATAATTCCAAAAATTACTATGTTAAAGTGGAGCATAATGAAGAATTTTGCTGTAGTAGGAATTCTGGTCTTTCATTTTGGTTTTGACCTAGAAATCATCTGACATGCTATAGACAGATAAATTGTTACCATTTTTTGATTGTATACATAGTTTTAAATAAACTCAAGCAGCTGTTTTTCAGTACGCTTTCTGTTTTTTCATATTATGCTCATTATCCCTTAGGCCAGTGCTATCATTATAGATTTCATAGGAAGGCAGAGATTATCTTAAAAAAAAAAGAAAATTACACTATTTTAAACTTACCACCAATGTGTTCTTCATTTAAAAGCCGCTTTCTCAGAGACTGATAAAGCAGCACTCCACTAGGCTTGGGGGTGTGTTACCTTTTATTTGATACACATATAAGTCAAAATTTATCTTGTTTTCCTGTAGACAGAAAACCAATCAGATATGTATACATGGTAATGCATCCTTCTGTTTCCCAGAATTTTACACTGTAAGACATTTTATTTCCCAAGGAACCATAGGAGGTGACAGCTTTGTTCACAGTAAGCATTTTTAGGACATCATTGTTGAAGGTCTCAAGGAAGTAGACTCTGTGTGTCTGCCTTCTCAAAGAGCTTGTGAAAAAACTGCTTTATGCATAACTCATGTCAGAAATCCCTAGACTGTTGAATGGAAGGACAGAACAAAGCTGTTTTGTTTTGGGGGTTTTTGGGGTGGTGGGGAGGGGGTGTGGGGGGGGGGGGACCTTATTGCTCTCTACAGCTACCTGGGAGTGTTAATGATGTGCTCCTTACTCATTCTGCTTTCACTGGTAGCTCTGTGACTTTTTTAGAATTTTCAGTATGGTCTGACTTATTCTGTGGCCCACCTCTCTCATCAGCTGTTGTTTTTACTTCTCAGTAGTTGTGTCACCTGTGCTATTAGGCTATAACTATTTAGGGAAGGGGGTTATGGTCTTCATTCTACAGACATAATTTTGTGGGCACACCCAGGAGTACATAGACATCTGTGTCAAGGAATTTCTTTTCAGAGTTCCTAGAGGCATTTTTTGGTTCTCTTTTTGGGCTTCAAGGATCCCTGTTTTGTGTGGTGTCTGCGCTGTTACAGACTGGGTAATACTGGTAGACATCCCAGAAGCTGTTTATGTGAGAGGTTAGAAATACATTTACATAAGCTGTTATTCTCACAACCAGCCTAATAGTTCTCTCTTACACAAAATGGGGCTTGTTCTGCTTTCCTTTATGCCTCATGACGTAGGTCAAGATTTTCCATGGACAAATACAATCAGCACTAGTATCATTTTGCAACTCAAAATGGCTCATAAGTCCACAGATATTTTCCATTGGAGAGATATCACATTGTCCTCAGAAACTGTCTTTTCTGAAACCCACAGACAAATAATTCTTGAAGTCATCTCTTTTTATATGCAAGGTAAGGGCCATTTTCCTTGGAGTGCATTTGGAATTATTGGATTTTCAGGTTAATAAAAAAAGAGTAAAATTTCAGTGAAAATAGAATGCAGAAGAAAGGAATTTATCGATCTTTGCCTCTCTGTCCTCAGTATGTCACCAGTTCTATAGAGAGACAAAACATTCTGCACATATTTAAAATAAAAAATTGTAAGAAATACTTTATTTTCCCAATATTTTAGACACATTTTCACCAAAAGGAAAGTAATTTTTAATTAAAAAAATATTTCCAAATAATTTCAGATCAAATGTTCTGCTTACAGTAATAGACTGGCTACTCTTAATAACTGAACCAGGACCACACTCTCCCTTATGTCCCAGCAGAGCAAACATGATTGTTGGAAACCAGAGGTTCAGTGTTGTCTTCTCCATCCACTAGTCCCAGACACAAATACAGATATCCATTAAAAGTAAAGGAGCTTAGTAAGAGTAATCAGAAGATAGTAATTAGGATCAAAGGCTTTGGACAGGCATATTCTATAAATAACAGCAAACAGAAATAAGAACGGAATGCAGTATTTAAAATAATTCTAATACTAAATTATGTCTAGCGCCTGTAGAAGATAGCAGCCAGCCAGCCAGCCTGTAAATTTAATATTTTTTTGTTCACAATAACCCAGTCTCAGTTCTTGCAGACTTGCTTCTGAGCTTTGCCATTACCTCACTGAGGATTTGTGCTCACGGGTGTGTTTGTGTTTGCTCAGCAGTGGAAATTTTTTTTCAACAAGTATGAAAATAAGACCTGCGTGTTTTTCAATTTTGAAAATATTTTCCTTGGCAATGAAAGTGATAAACTCAGTGGCTAAAAATGGTGTACTTTCTAGGGTATATTTCTTGGTTTATACCTGAAATAGGACACCAAATTCAATGACAACAAATCTCTCAGCTAGCAAAATTAGTACAGTAGCATGAACTCTGCCAATTAAACACAAGAATGTTCTCGGTCTAGATTTTTGGATGTATGTAGCAATACAGATGACTTGCTGCACATATTGATTTGATAATAGGGAATGGGTGTTTACATCTTTGTAAACTTCAGTCTTACTGGAGTGATACTGTGGACACTTAAAAAGCAGTTGTCTTTTAGTCCTCAGGATGTTTGCCTGAGTTTTCATCAACTTCAAACCACAGTGCCCAGAGCTGAAAGGCCAATGTAGGCCAATCAACAAAGTCAAATGTGTAATGGAAGTTTACAACACTGGGATGATTGTATCTTTCATACAGTTGAGTTAGGCATATGGTAATAGTCCTGCTGTTCCAATAGGAACCTGTTTTTGGAACTGCAAAGCCCACATATGATTATCTGGGGCCTTAGGATAGGTACTAAGATATTCAGTAGTGGTGCCCATCAGTTTATGGTAAACCACAAAGCCGGAGAAACTCCATGTGATTTCACAGTCTTATTGGTCTATTAGGAACATATTGATAGAACTTCCTCCATTTTCTATTTCCTCTTCTCCAAAATTACAAGTTTCTGAAAGTTAGGGAGAGCAACCTCTTTCAGTTATTCTTTTCAAAAGACTAATTTATTAAGCAAGTTTTAAAACATTTTCTGTATTGAGGTGTCAACCAAAATAAGCAAAGGAATGTTTTGTTAGCAGGCCCTGAAGGGACTTAGATATGAAGTTTGAGCTACTCATGACGTGGGAACTATGGTTATACCACAGGAAGAACATCTAGTCAAGAGAATCCAGTGGCCAAAATTTTGTCTATGGACTTCAGACTGCTTTAAGCAGCGGATAAGCATGAGTTTGTAGGACTGGAGCTTTGGTGTCAGGTGCCTAATGTCTGGCCTATTCATTCAACTGTCGAGCCCACACAGTAGTACTTTGAGGTATTTTAGTTGAAGATGAGGGATGGAAAAGAGATGTAAGCCAGCAGAAACACATAACAAGAAAAAATGTTGGAAAAGATTGTGTCATGTTTGACCCACTATTGAATTTGATTCTTCCTGATAAATATTGTAAGATTTTGGAAGTAGCTGCATTTTTCAGTTAAAATAAGGGAGTCTCACATTCAGCTGTAATAAAATTACGTATAAACCAATTCTGCTTATTAAAAATGTTTTTATAGTGGAAATGGATTGCTGAACAGACCAGTAGCATGCAATGGCTGTTACATTTCAGTTCTAAGTTAGGGGTTTAAAGTCCAAGACGTTAGTGAAGGCTGTTCATTAGCCTACATCCCTCTCAATCTCATTTCCTAGTGGACAGACAGCAGTATCAGAATCATCTGTCTTGGTGAGTTAATGTTTTTGCATCAGCCTGAAGACTAAACTATCCTCCCATAAACTGAGAAAGCCTTTTAGCATCAGCACTGGCACTGTATTTCATGCTGTGCCTATGCAGATAAAGAAATTACGTCTGTCTCTTTTGCTGTCATATCTGCTTTCATTCACAAGCACTAAGCTTGTCTGAGCACAAAAATAATACAATGGAAAAACTAAATCTTCCAAAAAGATTTTTTATTGTTTAGCTCGAGTAGACCAAAGCCCATTCAGTCACTTTAGGGTACTGGATTCCTTACTAAGCATCTATCCAGTGTTTTGGTATAACCACCATTCAAAATCTCTTCTGAACTCTTCAGCCTGATTAAATCCCATGTACGCTTACAGCTTTGGCACTGGTCACATACACATCAGCCCTGACAGTGGCAAACGCCTATACCCTTACAAAATTGAAATAAAACAGGTTTCCCCTATCTGTCACTCTAGTGATGTAGGGGTGGTTTGTCCCTGCAGAGTGCAACCAAATGAAATAGTGCCTTCTTAGTTAATGGTTGTACAGCTAGACATGAAAGAGTCTGAATCACCTTCTCTTTTGGCTTTTATCCACTAGACTGTGGGACATTTACAGATGGACATCTTCTGATCACTCCATAGCTTAAGCTGTTCTGTTTTGTCAAATTAAATCCTGAAAGCATGCAATTCCAGGGGATCAGAACGATCTCTAGGGATCCAGTGCAAATCTGGTGCCCTGAGGCAGAAATTACTACTACCAGGATACCAAATTTAAACATTTATCTAACTTGTTTTTGAAAAGCTGCAATGAAGGCAGGTCTCCTTATGTAACAGAATCCGGTACTTCTAATATTATGAAAATACACAATATAAACCTTAATTTTCTTTCCCATGCAGATCAGAAGAGCTATCATCTTCATAAGAGGATTTTACATTATGAAGACTGTTCTATATCTCCCCTCAGTCTGTTGTAGACTAAACAAACATTGTTCCTTCAACCCTTCCTCAAAGTTCATATTTTCTAAACTTCTTATCAGTCTTATTGTTCCTCTTTGTACTCTAATTTGTCAACATGTTTCTTGTGTTAAGCCTAAACTAGATGCAGTTCTTCATGCAAGGTCTCACTGGGCAGAGAATAAATTTCTCTATATGTTGTCCGTGACGCTGCTACTGATTTTAAGCTTGCCATTTTTGCAGTACAGCCAGAATGTTTATTCACATCTAACTTGTCATCCATTACAATCCTTCATCGCCTTCTGTCAACAGATCAGCTATACCCCATTCCACATGTATTGTCCAGAACACAGGTCTTTATCACGTTTCCTTTCTCAAATAGATTTGAATTTTGATCCTAACCTCAGTAGTGCATTTAACTCCTTTCAATTTGCTATCATTGGCAAGTTATAGGCACCCAGATTTCTTCAAAACATGTAAGTGGGCCCAAAATTCTTTCTCTGAATACTGCTGTTTGAAATCCTTTCCATTTTGATAGTATGAAGTCCCAACAACTTATTTTCAGCAAAACACACATTTACATAATGTATTCTTGTACAAGAGAACATATGATGTGGCATGATTCTACATAGTTTGGCATTTATAACTTCACCTTCATCCACTGTCCCATTAAATTGCTGGCCAACTCTGACATGTGAGCTCTAAGACAGTTTACCATCATTTTGGGATTTTTTATGGCCAGTCAGTGGTGCATATTATCCCTTGTTTTTATTAAAATCCCCTTCTGACATCCTCAGGGTTCCAGCAGAAAGGTAGCTACCTAAATGAACGCTACAGATTTTGCAAAGTATAAGGACAATAGTAATCTAGGAATTGCAATGTTGTTGCCTAATCCAAACCACAGATACTACACTTTTCTAGTGGACTCTTTATAATAATAAAGTCCATCCAAGAGTATGTTCTTAGTCCTGAACCAAATTTGTATGTTCTTTGGAAAAGGGTGTGTAAAATAAATCTGTAACAAGATCATTTATTTTAATAAGCTCGATTATAAGTACATAAACCTATTTCTAAGTGATGATGTAAGCCTGTATAATAATGAAATGGTTTATTTGCATGGTGATTTCTTCCAGAGACTTTTATTAGTTTGTTTTTATTCATGAAAGATAGAGTTAAAGAACGAACATGATTTTAATGTATAGTATAGTATGGACCAAATGAAAAGTAATATTTGACTCCACCCAGCAAAGAGCCACCTCCCTTTAATGTATTGAGCATGCAAAAG
The DNA here is from genome assembly GCF_000690775.1 of Eurypyga helias. Classification (NCBI taxonomy): domain Eukaryota; kingdom Metazoa; phylum Chordata; class Aves; order Eurypygiformes; family Eurypygidae; genus Eurypyga; species Eurypyga helias. Next base: position 20,344 of record NW_010271992.1, read on the forward strand.
GAAGAAATAGCTTCAGGTTATTTTCAGATGTTTTCTAAATTTGGATGAACATAATCCATTTTATTTCACACCATTTATTCAGAAGTATTACCTCAGGATATGGATGATTTTAAACATTGATATTCCACCACACCCTGTAATATAGGATACAGCAATTAGCAGGATAATAAAAATTCAGACATTGGCCAAGATTGTGTGCATATCTGAGACATTTATACCTGGCTGACTGAACATGTAGGCCTGAGGAACTTAAGGGTTGTAACTCAGCGCTTGGAACTCCACAGTTGGACTTGATGATCTTAATGTTCTATTCCAACCTATAAGATTATATGAACTTTGGTACTTCATTCCATGAGGTGTAACAATGGTCTTTGTTTTCACATCTTCTGTAGTGTCCCAATCATCCTTCTACTGTATGAAAATACTTTTTGAAGTCACTTCAAGCAAAATAAAACCAGGGCTAAAAATCTTTGCATGAATGTTTGCAAAAATACAAACACCAATAATTTCTGAACTGGAGTAAAGGAATAAAACTAATAAGATCTTGAAAACAGGCATATACCAAATCTTCATTCTGCAGTCTTCCATATCTTTGCACTTTTTTGTACTATTTGTTGTACATTTTGTACTTTTTCAATACATGTAATTTTAACCAAGAACTTCATATGGAAACACAGCTAATGAATGCTTGAATCTTATTGGCATACACATTCTCCAGTTACCGATTGAGCCTCTTTGCTTAAATTGTATTACCGGTAGACAGGAGTGGATTTAACAGCTTTATTCTTTAGTTGCTATGGCATAACTAATCAATACCATGGGAAGAAATTATACTCCTTTTGAAGATACAATGAAGATATTAAAGATCTGTGCTTATCCAATGCACAGATTTTTTTTTTTCTGTAGTCTGAAACAAACTCTTTGCATAACTTATTCTAGAGATTATGCTTGATTTTCTGTGGAGTAGTCATTAAAATCAGTGTAGAAACACTGTATTGAATAAAAGCAAGAAAAAAAAATATCTCCAAGTGTCATGAGACTGTTTTTGTTATGTTTGAATTCTCCAAATTACTTTGACTACAATGGAAAAACACTGCTGAATATCCTCATACACAGTTACTTTAATAAGACATCAGATTCATCTTCTGTTAGATGCTCACAAGACTATTTTAAACTTGCTAACTGACATTGAATATAGATGTTCTTGCAACCTTTATGTTAAGCTGTTTCAGCTTTATGTGAAAATTTCTGAAGTTACAAGAGTTTGTGAAAATATGCCTTGACACCACTTTTGAGAAATAAAATCATTGACACCTTATATTTTCCCTTAATTCAGGGGAACCAAAGGCTCAATTTTATGATTTTCTGTCTCCCTATTATTAAAATGAAACGCGGGATAGACTATCAATGAGAGGATAATTTTATCAGTTAGACTACATGAGAGACTACAGGCAGGATTTCTGCCTAAGATGACAAAAGAAGTAAGGAAGAATCCAAGCAGTAATTGTCAAAAATCACACTGCAGTAAAATCAGCCAAGTATTAGCTTCATGAAAACATAAACAAATCAGACAGTATCTTGGCTTACAAATTGTGGAATAGGAGAAGACTCTAATTACAGAAATATGAAGCAGCCAATGAAGGATTTTTTTTTTTCCAAAAGATAAAAGAAGTTCCATAAGATTTTGAACTATAAGGAAAGTGAGAGTCTGGTTTCAGAGCATGCACTTGTGACTTTCTTCCAGAATCAGACCTCCCTAACGGGCCTTATAAAGCAAGTCCTGTAAAATGTGTGCTACTCTGCATCCCTCTTTCCAGTAGAGCCTCTAATATTTTGTACAGCAGTAAAGGCGAGGGGAAGGTCACTAAGAGGACAAACAAGGATGTGTAGGAGTATGCTGAAATTTCTTCATCCTGTGGAGAAGTGCGCCTTATGGGTTAGTGTGAGCACACTGAGGAAGTCTTTCCGGTTTGTCCATGCCCACATAGCGTGCTCCCTTACTCTGACATGGGAAGACACCACCACCCACCAGCTTTCAGACAGGAGGAAGATTAAGTCTCTCAGCCCATGTACACCCTCCATTTCTAGGAGTCCACTGAGGCCAGGCATTTGTGCAGAACCTCAGCACTTAGCTTTAATCTCATGTGGCAAGGGAAGGTCACGTTAGATATACACCTTTAGTCAAAGCTCAAATTCTTAATTTGACCCAGATCTGGGACTTTATTTTAATGGAGCTTAGCTAATTTATGTGACCCAAGAATGTGGCATGTTATCCCAACCTGAATTCCATGTATCAGCAACTGAGAAAAATAAAACCTTAGCTTGCAAACACAGAGGTCCAAAGGCAGCAATCTAAGTATTTCTAAATGCTCAATCTAAGTTTGTATTAGATTTAACTTGCTATAAACCATATCCAGCATATTTAATACAGGATTAGTTTGTCAGAAGTCATTTAAAAACAAAAGAGAGTTCTGAGAAGATCAACAAATGCATTTGGGCAATCCAGGAATTTAAAGTTCAGAAGCAGTAAACAAGCAACAAAATTACAGATATTTGCATGTTACAAAGACCAAAACCATAGATAAACATATTCAGTGCACTGCTTTAAGTTTTACCTCTTGCTAATTGAAATGAACGTGCTTCAGGCTGTTTAACAAAAAGCAGAGAATTCTGAAGCTTCTAGTGTATGATTGCTGTGAGTACAGGAAACTGGATGTGGTGCAGCAGCACCTTTAAAAGTACCTCTCTTCCCATTCTTCCTCATCTTGAGTCGAGAATAAGCTTTGTTCATACTTCTCAAAGCTATTGTCTCATTTTTTGTTGAGTCTCATAGGTTTATTTGCTTCACCCTTGTAACAGTGTGAAGCATACGCATGGCAGAGCCTGCTCACCCCCACCACACTCAAGTAGCTCAAGCTAACTCAGTAGGCATAGAATTTTGGTAGCATGTGTCAAAACATCTTCCCCATGCAAGCTGCATTTTTTTTTTAAAAGCTTATGACAGGAATACTTTTTGATAAGAAAAAGTCCATTCTTAAAACAATCCCACTTTGGTGGTAAATCAGCCCTCCTGGTCACTAAAAGTTTATAGACAACAGGTAACCAGACTTCATTTGGTTTAAAATAAACATTGACCAATTAATGCACTTTTCTCTAGACTCATTCTTAGAAATAGGATTGATTTTTTTCCAACATTGGCTGGTATGTGGCAGGCACCCAGGATCCAGCAAGGGTGATGAAAAGCCTGGCAGACCTAAACCAAAGTAAAAATGGTGTCTAAAAAAGGAAAGCAATAGAGCAAACGTAACTGGCAAAAGGTGCAATAAGGACAACTTTTATCTGATTTAATAGGAAAGTGTCAGCATCTGTTCAATGACCCAGAAAATTACAGATGCAAGTTTATACACATTGATCAAGTGGTAGGCAGAAAAAAAGAAATAACTGAACAAAGTGATTTTACCCCAAAAATTCCACTTACTTGTGAAAGAGAAAATAATATGTCAGAAACAGAGGCAATTAAAATTTGTTAGTAAAGGATAGATTTTTAGGCTAAGATACTTGCTGACACACACCTCAATTTTCTTGAAAATTCTTGTAGTTACAAGTCTTTCAAGATTTTAAGAAACCTATGATTATCAATAAGTAAAATAAAATGGGAAACTTGAATGATCACTATCCTGGATAATAAAGAAGGAATAATATTATAGTCATATAATTATCCTTAATCCGTGGTTAACAACATATTTACTCAGCTGAATTTTTGCATGTGAGACTATTGTTATCTCTGGTATGCAGAACAGAAAAAAAGAACTTTTGCACAGTGTATAATTGAGGGACCTACAGCAGAGCATAAAAGAAAATACTTTTCAGATTACTTAGTAAGCAATTTACAAGTGTTTTCTCTAGAATTCAATTCATCAGTACAAGAATGCATGAATTTTAACTAAGCCCTTATACCATGTAAGTCTTGACCAATATGAAACAAAGCTTCAGGATTTAAAGAAAACTGCAGTGCATATCACCTTCATCTACCAAAGAAATAAGTATGGAATTATGCCAAGAATTAAAAATCTGAAAAGTAATAGTTTCTAGGGAATAGTTGCATTGACAGAGTGGATGTATTTATTTTACTATACTTTATAGTTTTGATGCTTCTGCCTAGTTAGTATTGACATCGACTTTGAAAACATGAGAAAAAGCATCCTGACACATTTTATTAATGCTCAGTAGTTCAATTCAGAATTGAGAATAAAATTGTCTCAATAAACCATAGGTTGTTCAAAGCTGAAGATAGTCTTTAAAAGCAAAGTAGACTAAAAGTAATTAATTTACATTTTATTTTCAAGCAAATATGGATACTTTGCTGTATTGCCACTGAACATCAACAGTGTAGATGTATTTGGAAATTTTTGTATGTTATTGAATTAATATGAATTGCTAAAGAGAAATTATGGAAAAATGCAGAAATTAACGGAGGGGGGAGGGAGGGGTGTCAATACATCACTAGAACAGAGTCCTCAATTCTCCTATAACCCTAAAAACACCTCCTTCCCACTAGTTATTCATGGCCAAAGGCCAAAATGTACAAAAATTCCAGAAAAGGAAACAATATTTTGGTTCAAGGTCACTTTCACAGTTAATTCTTAAGTACTTGTTTGTGTCTCCTAATAGCCATATGCTGTTGCTTTCTGATATTACAAGAGTTGCCTGTTACACTGGTACTGTGTTAAATGTCCTTCTCAGAGGAGAGAAACAGATGTAGAGTTTCAAACATGTAACCATGGCATATTAGAAAAGGCAGGCACACAGAAATGTATCTGCGCTTTGAGCAAAATAGGAGCAGGTAAGTAATGGTCCATAATTCTTGATAGTCTTTCCCCAGTTTGGGAATGGATTGGCTCCTGAGAAGGTTCTCTCTCCCCAGTTTATAACACAAGTATCTAACACCAGCCAGTGGTATCAAATATACTTCAGGAAACATTCAGAAAGAATCCATGTTATTTTTAGAAAAGCAAAAGCGCTCCACTTATCATACTCATTCCAACTTCCAAAAAATTAAATATTTTCCATGCAATGATGAAATTCCCTTCTGTTGACTTGGCAAAGAAAAGGTTCTTCAAACAGATTTTGTACATCTGCTACATCAGGAAAAACACCTGCTGAAAACTTTCACGTTTCCCAGCACATCACGCTCTAAAGTAATTCAGCATCTAGATAGCATATATATATATTATGAAATTGTAAGCCAGTGTAATCTTGTTTAGTTTGCCTTTTCATGCAAAGATAGAATCCATTTAGTATGTCAGTATGCTGCAAAGGCAACTTAACCTGCCACTCAGTGATTAAAGTGCTAGATACAGATAAATATTCTGGGAAATGAAACCTTTTTTCCCCCCTTCATTATCTGAAATGGCAAAACAAAACCAGAAAAGCATTAGAAGCAAAATATTTAGAGAAACATTGCCTTAGGACTAGGAGCAGACAGTAACACCACACAATTTATATTAAGTGAGAAAACAACTACTAACTCTGCTAATCACTTTGGTACATTTTCAGAAAGAGTGCTTTGCTCTGTACATTAAGTATTGTGAATGTTGCTGCTTAGACTACTACAGCACCAGGCTCATGAAAAGTAATTGAGATGTCATTTCTCTTGGAAAAAAAAAAAAAAGTAGTTGTCAGAAGTTGACCATTTTAAACACCCAACAGTTTTCAGCATGTTCCTGCCTCCAGCCTCATTTACTCAGTTTCTTCTCTAGCTCAGCATTCTGCATTTGTACTCCTGTTTTACCATTACCAAATAATGCTGTGTACTACATCAGAGCAGCCAACCTTCTCCAGGTTGTCTGTGCACAAGTGAGTTATCAGAACTTTAACCATTTCAAAGTAGCTTAGAATTACTATCTTCAACTCTTTTTGCTCCCTGCAAGTGCTCCGTTGCTTTCTTGGAGCGTATTTCCTCAGCAACAGAGCACACAGGTGTCAGGGGAAGACCTATGTTTTGCTTGTCCTGCTAAAGGGGCTTGAAGACCTAGCTAGGTTGTAGGTCTTCATTTTTGAAGGTTTTTTTCTTTTTTTGAGAGAGGTTTTGTTTTGTTTAAAGAGGTATTAGATTTTATTTGGAAAGGAAGGGTAACAGAGGAACCGTGTGCTATTTTTTCAGGTTTCTGACCTCATTTCTTACCCTTCTGGATTAGAGGCCACTGATGCAAAGCTAGAGAGTGCCACCGCGTGGCTAGAGGCTCTCTTGTCTGGCAAGCTATAGTTCTGCAAAAAACGAAGTGTTAAGATTGAACGGATTAGGCCTTGAAAAAGAAATAAAAGAAAAACCAACATAAAGCAGGCTTAACTTCTCCTGAGGAGACCAAAGTTGCAAAAATAGGGACATGACAAAGCAGTGGAGCTCTTAGTCTAGTGAAAAAGAATAATGGATACCCAACACCAGGAATACTGTGTACCAATTCCCACTTCAAGGACTGTATTTTATGCAGAAATGCTAAATGCAAGCCTTTCAAAACATGGCGGATGGACCCCAGCCTTCCTTTGCTCTGAAGTGAATTCCTTAGCCACGAGAGCAAGGCTGCCCTCGGAGAGCATGTTGCATTTGGCAAGTCTTCTTATCTAACCAGGAGACATGAAGAGAAGGACATGCCCCTAGCCTACTGTGTAGGACACTATTTCCCTCTTGGGAAGTGTGAGCTTCTAAAGGCTAAGGAAAGCATGGGGGTTGAGGTCACTCCTTTCCAGTAATTAAGTATTTCATACCATGATAGCATCACTACCATTCCCTTCCCTGTAATCCCATTTTAAAAATGAAGGGGGTGGATTTGGCAGTTTATGTCATTCCTGCATGAGAAACCACCACAAGTATCTGGCTCTATATCTGACAAGGTTCTAGATGTGTTGCTGCTCACAGGCCCCACGAATGCCTTTCTGGGAACGGAACCTTGTTATTTCAAATCAAGCAGAACTAACTAGAGTGTGTCAGTGCCTGCAGAGCTTTTAGCAGCTCAGCAGGGCTCTTTTGGCTCATTAAGAGTATGAAACTTTTGCTACTGACTACCTGTAACTCGTTCTAGGTAGAAGCCCCTCTGAATCTACATCTGCTACCTATGTCTTTTTTTCATTTATCATTCAAACATCCCATCCTTCACTGTCTTTTCTAACAAACAGACTCTGCAGAGGTATGTTTTTTTATATCCTATCTAGGAGGCATCTAGACTCCATGCTGTTCTACCTTTTTGCTTCATTAAACTAGAAGAATGTCCTGCCAGTTATCTAGCCAAAACTGATCATTTACATAACAGCTATGGGAAAACAGTTTTAGAATATCTCAGATAATCTGGCTTCCATTTATAAAGATGTGTACCAGGAAGCACACCAGGTAAGATTCATCTTACCCACCCATGGAATTCTATGTCGTGGACAGCTGACTATTCTCTGATGCTAAAGAGAGTAGAGCCATCTAACAGGTCTCTCCTGAAGGGAAGATGAATCTTACCACTCCTGATGGAAGGGAACAAACAGTAAAATCCTTTAGCCCAGATTCAGTTCTTACCAGAATCTGTAAATTCTAGCTTTGCTGTCCAATTGTGTTGCATTTATTATTGCAGAATCATAGTATTATGTTGTGCTTCCTGGAGAAAAAGATATATTTAAAGGTCCAACAGGTTTTGAACCAGTTTTTGAAAACCTAAAATGCCATTGAAATATTTAATAGGAATGCAGTTCTTCAAAATCCTAGGTCTATGACTCACTTTAACCACACCGAGGAGGAAAACACTGAATTCCTGTGTCAGAGAACTGACGGAATTCAGGTACTGCCTTTTCAAAAGCCTGATACATTTTTGTAGGCTGTTTAATTGGCTTGAAGGGATCACCCAAGAAATTCAGCATGCTATACAATGCCCAAGCACAATTTATTATTAATTCACCCTTTAATGTTAAAAGGGCTGGATTGCCATGAAAGCAAAAATTCTGTGGAATCAAGGCAACAAGATAAAGTAGCAATGCAAGAAACATGATAAGACCTATCATCAGAATTGAATTCCAGATTAGGAAGTGCAGCTTCCCTTCCCAGAATACAAAGAGACTGCCTGTGATTACAGCAATCAGAACCAGAGAGAAGTTAAATTTATATCTAGTTTGAAAGCCAAATGAAATGGAAAATAGACTGCCAAGCACTGAAAGCAAGTTAATGAACAGAGAGCAACATCCACAATTTTCCCAGCTCTGCCGAGATCATACAGGACTTCTATTGAGTTTTCAAGTCAAGACAAGGAAGAAAACGTGGCATAATTAATTTCCCATGCTTAGTGGGACAACATGACACTAGTTTGAACCTGAGTCTTCAAAGTAAGTTCTTAAGACACCTGAACAGTAAAACTTCCAACTTTAATGCTTAGTTCCAGTCTAATTGTGATTGTCCAAAAAATTTTGTGCAGAATTTTAGTACACACATTCCTACAATCAAGAGATTAGCCTAATCCACTAACCATCATTAAGCTCATTTTTTAAAAGCAAAGTGCTGAGATATATTTACAAGCAAGGCACTATCATGTTGATTAGCCATCTAATCCTCAGCAGTAAACTGAAACACAGGAGCACATAAGTTCTCTTTACTGTGTCAAAAGAGAAAAACAAAATGCTTACTGTGCAAGAAGCCTTCTAGAAATGGCAAATGCAAAATGTTTAAGATCAAAGGGATAGTGCTGAAGCCCCAATTCACATTCTGGACCTTTGAGACAAGTGTGGGACTGCAGAGAATTACCTTGTCTACATAAGAAGTCACGTCTTCAAGGTAATTGACAGGTCAAAATTATCATGTTAGTGGTAACTATCTCTTATATAGACTAGTGCTTACAGCACTCTCCAAGGAAGAAGATGCACTTCCCTCCTCCCTGGAGGCTATCCTAAGTATCAGTCTATCCTCTCTCTCTGTAGGGAATAAGTTAAAAAAAAAAAAATTCACAATGTCAAAAAGACAACAAAAGTCAGATACCTGAATGTATAGGTGGAAAATGCTGTGAATAAGAGATTTTAGGAAAAGATTCTTAGACAAAGAACCAAAGCAGAGAGATTACATAGCTACACAGAAAACAAGAGAGTTTGTGGTTTGGTTTTGGTGTTTGTGTTATTGGTTTTGGTTTTTTGTGGGTTTTTTTGTTTGTTTGGTTGGGTTTTTTTACCCTTTCCCCAGGTTTGACAGCATAAGCAAATAAAATATAATATGTAGCTAACAACCCCCAGCTGATTTCTGAGACTGTGTGTGCACCTTCCAAAGACTCTACTGTACTTACATTTTGAAATTATGCCTCTTCATTCTCAGGAAGAACTTCATACAGAAAACTGCTAGTTTATATTTAAGAGACATTACAAAGCATGTATCTGAATATTTAATTGCAAGATTATCAGACTAAGACACTGGTGTTCCTTCTCAAAATATGAAGCATGACCTGTCATTTCTACCATAGCTTTGATATGAAGAAGTTGAGGCACAAAGATTTAGAACTGTCCAAGTTAGCAATCTAGAATTTTTGTAACTAAAGTGAAGTAGTACATTTTTCTGAACATAATGTGGTTACATGTAAGATGGTAGAAAATGCTGTAACAGCTCATTGCAGACAATACTGACAGTTCTGACAAGGGTAAGTTAAAAAAACCCAGATAGTCTTTGAAAAAAAAAGGAAAGAGCCTTCACATGACCACTGAAGTACATAAAATTACAATTTACATATTACTAGAGACTTCAGTTCTGGAAACCAGTTAGTTATAATAACATGTACATAAGTATTCTCAGGAATTGGAAGATAAAGCTTAACTAGTGCCTGTAAATACTGCAGTGTATGAATTTGATAGGAAATGAGGGGCAATATCTGGGGAACTGGATCAAACCAATTCTCAAAAACCCCACATAACATGCTTGTCCAAATGTATTTACTTGATGTCATAAAAATAATAGAGGTAGGTCACCCAAGAGATAGGTCATGCAAAGAAAACCACAGTTCGTATGGAGTGTTTTTTCTCTAACTCTTTAATAAATATTTTTAATTGCATCCATGCATGAATCATTTTCCAGTATCCATCTAGGCCAAAATAGATAGCAAAGAAAAATTTAGTTAAAAACACACTTTTGGGTTTCGGTTTTAGTTCACAGGCTGATTCTTAAACAGCACAAGACTGTAGATCTTGCAGACAATGAAATGTAGTTCACTGTCATATAAACTGGTAATTTAGTCTGGGATGCTGAGTTACAGCTTACAGCATATGAATAATGACACAGTGAATGCATTTTGCATTCTCCTACAAAGCCGGTGCAATATTTCTCTAGGTACTCCTGTTGTTGTTAGACTGCATTTTTCAAAAGATGCTTATGAACTCTTGTAAGACCGATCAGGAGCTAGATTTATTCTCCTAACATTCAGCTCTGTAGCCAAGGTTCTTGCCTTTTGATAGAAGAAGAGAGACATTTCCCGATCTACAAGGAAGTTATGGTAGATTATTGCAAGTCTTGTGTAAATCTTCAGCTGAGCTTTTTTATTGCCCAGGTCCAGGGCAGCCGCAAGTGCCAAATGATAATAGCCTGCTGCATCAAAGGGATCCTGAAATGAGAGACAGCAATAGTACCCTCTGTAATAGAACCGATATAAGAGGACATCCAAGCTCAGTTTATTAGGTATCAAATGAGAATAATACAGATTCTGAAATTCAGTAGGTTTTCCCACTTTACATTCTAAATTCAGAAAAACAGAATGTGGTAGAAGCTGATGTTCTGAAACATCACTCAATGTAACAATTTTCCACATCAGATTTTGATATTTCTTACCTTAAGGTCATAGAATATAATGTCTCCTAAGATCAAGTACACCTTGACGTAATACAGTGTTTCCTCCTCAAACTCCAGAGGAGAGGAGCAGAGCGACAAGGCCTTTAAATAAAAGTGTTCCGCTAGTTCACAGTGCCCCAAGTGATGATGGATGGCAGCCAGCCGATGGTAAGCTATTCGTTCATTTAGCCGATTTCCTAATGAGATAATGTATGGGTCAGGATAAAACCAGAGACAGTAGTCAGATTGTCTCAAATCAGACTACATCTATGGTATTTTTTAGTGTTATTTCTATATGGGATTTGCTGAGATTTTATGGAATAAAACTGATCTGGCTTAAGAGATACATGGCAAAAACCTTCCCTTGAAGACAAATCCCATAGAATTCCTGAATTTCCCACTGTTAGATTTGACAGTGTCTGGGATTTTCTTAAGAAATAAGTATATTCATCTGTCATGTATAGCTATATACACTCTGTGCATTTTTGCAAAGAACACAGATCCTTAATAAGGTAATGTAATGAAAGAAAAAAAACTAATGGAATTAAAGACTCCCTTGCCCCTCCCCAGTACATACTTTACATCAAAAATTATGTCAAAAAGATGATTTTCAGACTGATTAAAATGACCTGTCTGTGCTTGTATGGAGGGAGGGGCAAGAGTTCTTAATCATTTGAATAGTTCTCAAACTTGAATAGACATTTTTGAAACTATCCCTATAATTTTCGATTACTTTACCCTAAGTTGTTTCATCAGCAAGGCTATGAGCAAATGTGAGAGTGTATGACACTCAAAAGCCTCTTGGGACAATATTATTTATCAGTATTAGATCTTGGCTGTTGGAAGCACACTCAGTTTGTACTTGGAAAGACGAGTTTAATTCTGTGCTTTATGGAAGGTTTTCTATATGAACTTGGTGTTACAAGAGGTATCAATGAAGTTATTCATTCTTGACTGGCCACAAGAGTAGCAATGATAGTTTGCTATGAAATCCTGGCAAGAAAACTGACTAAATTAAAGAAAACTGTTTAGATTCTGCATTATTTTAGAGATATCAGTTATATTCAGCTATAATTGAAATTGGTCTTACCTAAATTTACACTGAGCATGAGAGATGCTTTTGCATATTCCAGACTTTCCTCATAAGACTTCAGATTCACCAGCAATTCCACCAGTTTATTGCATAATCTGAGTTCGGTGTTTTTGTTGCCGGTCTGAACAGCAAGCGGAAGAGCCCTGTCCTGAAATGCGTAAGAGCAGCTTAGGGACAGCTGAACCCCCACTGGCAGTGGTGTGCACTGACAGGCTCCCATTTATGACGTCAAGCAAATTCTTGTTTCATTTTGCTCTTTGCTTATAACATATCTTGCACACAGAAAAGGAGTTAAACAGGCAATATCTACTAACACCATGACAAAGTACTAAACTCCACAGATTATAAACTGTTTGCTGAGAGGATGAGCTTTTGGTTCGGTGTTCGTAGAACACTTGCTGTGATGGAAGGGTACTAATTATCAATACAGTAGGAAAACTGCACAAACCCTGTAGAAAGTCACTGCTTTTTCCTTTTCCCAAGTACCATTGAAAAATATGTCTCCAGAAGCTTCAAACAATTCTATTCCTAAATTTGGATCTCCTGTGTAAAGAGCAGCATCCTGAGCAACCTGAAAAGAAAAACAAGGAATGGGGGAAAGAAAGAAAATAAGTCTTGGTTACTTCTTGGTAAAAAGATAAATATTAGCAATTTTAAAAGATCTTGAGGCCTCTCTTCTCATTGCAAGACAGGAAAGGCTATATTTGACAAGACCGCACTGTCTTTTTTTGTGCCCTGTTTTTGAGAAGGCCAGTGGCAGTTGCTGAAGAACGAACATATGAACCTGGGCACACAGAATGTTATGGTCTTTTTTCTGGCAATAGTATCCTGTTACTTTTGTCAGCACATGGCAGTCAAAACAATAGTGTATTGATAGCTGCCAAGTATTAAATTTGAATTAGATCAAATTTATCTTAGAAATAAATTCTAATTGCAAGTTAAGTGCTGCTAACAGTGCAGATTTAACAAGCTGTGAATTCTTTAAATAAATGCAGCTCCATTACCCTGTTCTTCTGAAATAAACACATTCCATGTTAGCAAAAAAGGATGTCATGCAAGGCAGTATGCATACTCCCCAAAGCAAGAACACCAGGATACTCAGTTCTTGATAGGATAAGTAGCAATGAGAAAGTGGACTTTTACATGAAGCAAGATTAAGAATCATGCTTTGGCTTGGTGATCTTTAGTTTTTAAATTTCATTCAATTAATGCAAGTAGAGAGCTGGACTTAAGTACAAAGGCAGCAATTCTTCACCTATTTTGGCTTCAGGCATCTAAAGACTATTGCATCACACTATAAGATGTGATGACTTGCACCAATCACTGTCACAGTGGTCAAGCTTTTAGCAGTCAGATTCCTGCTTTGAGTCTTTACTCATGAACAGGCCCCAACTCTGCTCTAAATACGATGTTCCATACAGGCACAGTATGGAACACACATTCATGTCCCTGGCCCACTCCTCTTGGAGGAAATAGACTGAGAAAATCACCACACATGCTCATTTGGCTTTTGTACCACCAGGTGACTGAATTGGGCCTATCAGATAAATAATTTACTAAAAGAAAAAGAAATAACAGACCTATACTACAATCCCTTCTTGTAAAACACATTTATTGCATTTTCCCAGTAAGTATTCAGAAATGCAACCTAATTGAGAGAAAAGAATAGCCCCACAGATTGTGTCTCAGTACATTTTAAACATGAACTTAGTTCCTGTGCTTTCTTGCTTTGCAGATTGTTTCAGAATATCTTAACAGATGTCTGATCATTTAACTTAGAAATCATATTTTGATATCACTCATATACCGGCCAAGATTCACATCTTCCTATATCAGGTTCTGTGTACATCCTGCACTACAGGGCAGCACTCTCCCTTACAATGGGAGAGAAGTGTAACTCTTTATTAATTAGCAAGAAGCTAATTCCCTAAATACTTCAGTGAATGGCTAGGAGCCATACCATATAGGAAAGAGTCAGATCTAGGCAGCAGTGCAGCTCTGAGAGACTTTGGATCATCCAGTTTCAGCAGCCACAAGGCTTAGATCCCTGTTTCAGGTCAGCTTTCAGTCTGTGTTAGCATGGCAGTAGGAGCAGCAGCAGGTCCAATTTGTTGCAGGGGCTCCAAGAAGCCCACATGCCCCTGGTCTCCCTGTTGCGAAGGTGGCAGCAGCTCCAGCTGAATCCATGCAATGCTCCACACAGCCACAGAGGGAAAGCTTTAGATGCTTTGGAAATGCATCATGAAGAACTGCTCCCTGTTTTGCTAGGGATCTGGTCCACAAGCCAACATGTTAAGGTGATTATCATCTGTTATCCACCAGCATGCAGCATGTGTACATGGTTTGATTACCATGGTGCTGAGGAGCTGGTAGATGATGAAGCAGCACATAGAATTTACAACAGAGCAAGCACTAAAAAAGGTCATTGCCTCAAGTCTTTCCCAAGTCAAGTAACAGATTAAAATGAAGCACCGCTGGATAATGGTAAGACTTTCAGCTGTTAAGCATTGCATAAATGGTGTTACTGTATGTTCAGAACATCACTTAGCAAAACCTCTGGGATCTGAGAATTACATACTCTCTTACCATGCCACCTGCACCACGTTGACAACATGTGCATGCCTGTGAGTGTTGGCAACATACCTGAATATAAAGATCCACAAGCTCATTCTGCCTCAGAACATAATATATCTTTCCTGCCTGTAGCCAAGCATATGCCTCTTTCTCTTTATTCTGGAGATCTATAAATATTCCAAGGCTTCTTTTGGTATATTCCAGAGCAGACCTGTAAGCCCTGAAACAGGAGAAAACTGCTGATCACTGCGGAGTTCTTCAGAATTGGGAATGATTTTATTCCTAGTGAAAAATGCTTTGTCTTAATGTTAAAAAAAAAAAAAAAAATCTGTTTCCTCTGTTCAATGCACAACTATAATTTCTCAGCTATATTTCATTGGTTGCTAGCAGATTTGTTCCTTTTCCTCTTTTTTTGTTCAATTTACATTTCCTGTTGGACTTATCACAAACTATTCTGAAATAAAATAATTTTGGGTGTGGCCTTCCCCTATACCTCCTAGGCTACTAATTGCGGGGTGGGGGGACGGAAAAATCTTTCTTCATCCTCAGCTCTTTATCATTTATGTCTTTTTTTATTTTAACCACAGAAAGAAATTGTCTGTAATATTTTTTCTAAATATCACCTAGGCCTCAGACTTAAGCACTATTCAAACTAATCCACGTTTGCAGGAAATCTTGGCGGGGGGACAGACAAGGCATAATCAGTTCTAGAAGCATCTAAGTTATCAGATCACTGGGCAACGCAACTTTCTTTAAGTGTAAGGGCACTGTGCTCTCAGAAGACTGGTCATACTTTTCATTAGAAAGACCTGTAAGACTGATTAAGTTTATGGTGCTTTATATCAGACATAAAAGCCTCAGACTTCTTCATTAAATCTTTCTCTATCTGTCTTGTGGTATACTCATCATCTTGACCTGGTACCTTTTCCTCCAAGCACAAAACACAAGCTTATTAACATAATATGAACTGTGCAGTTACAGTGAATCTTTACACAGTGCATCTTTAGAACCAACTACTTAGACCTCCAAGAAAGATCAAAACCAAATCTGAAAGTAATACACTTCCTAGTATTTCACACTATCAGGTCTTCAGTTCTGTCTCAACAATCTCTTCTGGGGGGAAAAGATAATGTTTTACTACTTCCAGATTCTTACAGAAATTGAAGAGACCTGCCACTCCCTTTATACTCATGAGAGGAAGCAAGAGCCACAGAACAAGCCTGACAGTCGTCTTCACTAACAAGCTGCTAACATGAGGAAAGACAAGGTAGTTAAAGTAGTCCAACTCAGCCCAATTACTGAACGCCACTTCCATCCCTCCTTCAGAGTTCTTGCTTTGCAGCAGACAGAAGCATATGCCAATCCATAACTCAGCACAGCAGCTGGAAGGGCTCAGGCTGCATCCACAGGTATGGCCACAGTAATTTACAATGGAAGTGGTGACAAAGACATGACAGGTTTTTTTACTTTGTTATAGGCACATATCCTTTTCACTTGGGGCTGTTAACTTGAAGAATACTGATACTGTGGTCTAATGTTATATTGAGTATGTGCTATTATTGGGTAGTCTAAGGTTACACAGCCATTATTATTTGAGGTATCTGATCCTTATGGGTCCCTTCCAACTCAAAATATTCTATGATTCCATAATAAAGTCCACACACTACATGCACACAAAGCAGCAGCTTCTCCAGCTAATAAAATCCTTCTGCAAATTCCAGGTAGTTTGAAACCTTAATCAACTCCTTTGTCTTCAGTGTCTCCAAAAGATTTTACCAACTCTCTTATTAAAGAGTAGTGAGCAAAGCAAAATAAAGTAGGTGAAATATTCAGAATGTTAGATGCTTGGACTGCAGCCACTTAAAGCTAAAATAATGACCCACTCTT
>NW_010271992.1:36732-72551 GCF_000690775.1 Eurypyga helias
ACAACTGAAAATTTTCCATCCTTACTGAGGCAGGCTTGAAAATACCTGATTCTAAAGTGACTCCCTGAAGAGTGATACCGTAAGGAAAGAAAACAGAGACAAAGTTGCCTTAAAACACAAACTTAAAATTGTCTGGAGAAATCTAAGTTTTATCAGCACCAATTAGTTATTATAAATTGACTTTTATAATCTTTTTCATAAAGCAAAGCAAAAAATTGGTATTTTGAAAATAAGAGCCATATGAAAATTGCTGAAGACTGACGCTGCAGGTTTGGGCATAAGTTTTGTGCTTATATAAGTTTTGAAAAAAGCCATTTCCTCAAAGAGAAACACAGAGACAATTCAATGTCTGACCAGTTTGGAATATGTAATTTGGTTTCTAATAGAAAAATTGTCTTCTTTGCCATGATAGACTTTTACAAGTCACCTGCCAGCAATAACTCTAAAACTATATACATTTTGCAACCTTTGACTGCTAATGTCATAACATATGTGTTTTTACATAGATTTTAAAAATAATATGTCTCTTGAAGTGGTACTAATCATCTTGTCTCCTTTGAGAGATAGTAGTTACAAAGCAGAGTGAAAAAAAAAAAGTCATATTCAGCTGTTGCAAAAATTTAAATCCTTGAGGATGACAGAAACGTTACAATCAGAACAAAAGCCAAGTCATTGGGCATGTCTTACCTTTCTGTTCCTAAAGACAAATAGAGCTGACTAATGGTTTCCAAAATTTGTCCCTCCAGAACTTTGTTGTACATCTTCCTTGCTAAAGATAGTTGATATTCATTGTAGATGACACACTGAGCCTCATTGGGAACAACTGTACTGTAGAACTGACACAGCAGTTTAATTGCTTGTAGTTGACCTAGAAGAACAGATTAGGAATACTAGCATGAATCTATTTTAAAATGAAAGTTAAATACGTTTTAAAATAATTCATTCTTACTGTTTCACAAGTTCAGTACCGTCAATGAATAACAATATAAAAAATCGTAACAAGAAGATTCCACTGCCAGTTTCTTCACTCCCAAAGTTAACAAAGAGTACTTCAAACTTGATCCTCCAAAATAAAATAATCAGTCACCTTACCTGCCCAAGCTGTCTTTATCATGGTAGCAAAAATAAAACAAACATGGTTCTTCTAAATACAACTATTTAATGCAAAAATAATCCAGTTACTGATTGTTTTCACACCTTTAAACTCTACTCTGGTGCTGTTTGTGCTACCACTGATATCATAACTATTGTAAATATTGTTGGTTATAGAAATCTCTAGACTTTTCACTAATTCAGTTTGTTCTTAACATTTACATTTTCTCTATCATTTCTGACAAACATTAAGTACCACCAGAAGAGCAAACCAACACATATTTATTTTTGTACCATTATGGAACAGAATGGAAGTTTCAATCACTTCGATAACTATCGCATAACTAGGCATATAATCATTGTTTAAGGAACGACTAACATGCCTATATAACAAACATTCCCTAGCGTGGTACATTCTATAAGTTTGAGAGGGGGGGGAAAAAAAAAAGTACTTACTTTTCAGATGACTTGTCTCCATTGCAACTAAAAAAGCCCATTCATAATAAAACCTCCCTTTTTCTCTTTGACTTCCACCAACATAGTAACGTCCCAACTGAAGGAGGACTTGGATAAAGTCTTGACCACAGTCCGTACTTGGAAGTTTGGAGAATAGCTTCACTGCCCTTATATAATAATGTTCTGCCAGCTTGTTGGCTGTTGCATGCAGGCAGAGTGCCCCAAAATTAGCCAGGGCTATAGCTTGATTATGGGTCATGTTTCTCTCTTCTGAAAGACGCATTGCTTTATAGTAGCTCTCAGCAGCTTCTTTTGTATTGTTTGCTCTTTTCAAAGCAATAGCAAGCATATTATGAGCTATGCCTAGCTGATGAGGATTGCTCCATGAAGAGTCTACAACAGCATTTAAAATAGCTAAAGCCGCATCATATTGCCTGTGAAGAATGTATAACCAAGCAAGTGAAACCAAATAGTTAATAACTTCCTCTGGCTTAGCAGAATCCAGTGCTTTCATCATGTAAACAATGGCTTTTCCATACCATTTGTGGTGACTGTACAGTTTTGCTAAGCTAAGATAGATAGTACTGCATAGTCCTTGCTGCTCATTAGTAAACACACAGGATAGTGCTTGCATGAGGTAAGGTGCAATTTGGGATGGCAGTATTTGTCCAAGTTTTCTCAGGCCATAGAGCTTGGGAGCATTTTTGATGACTAAATCAATGCTTTTCAAGGAATCCATTAAAGTACTGGAGCTCTGGAAAGAGACTACCCTTATGCAACTTAATACAATGTGTGGCAAACACTTTTCATTGTAGGACTCTGCTAGTTTGAAATAAGTGTTGTTTGATAAGTTGTTTTGTAAACCCAAGTCATTAAGCAACAGTTGAAACCTTTCCAAGAATGGTAGTGCCTCTTCATGCTGTTTGCGTACACTGTAGTGTTTTGCCAGTAGAAAACATGCTCTTGCCTCTGCATGTTTGTTCTTGCTCAAAATTGTCCTCTTCAGAGCATACTTTAGAATATCTGACTCCAGGTCAGCACTGCAAATGTAGTTAGGAATTCCCATGAGAAGAGATGTAGCCTTGTCAAAAACATGAGCACATTTTTCTTTGTTCTTCTGTGTCAAGTAGATGACTGTTAGATTTGCATAAAGAGAAATTACAAGGTACAAGTCACTAAACCCTCCAGAGACTGCTCCCAGTGCTTCTTCAAAATACACCCGAGCTTGGGAAAACTTCAGCTTTTTAACACTGAGCCTACCTAAGACAAAGCATAACCTTGCTAGTGCCCAGCACATGCCTGATCTCTTTGCTGCTTCCCTTGCTAATCTAAAAAAGCTAACCAGTTGTTCTTCTTCTGAAAACCCATAAAACATAGTATTGACAAATGAATAAGAGAAATCATACAGGTTTTTGAAGTTTCTCTCATACTCTTTCCTATTTAAGAAGAGTAGCAGTGGCTCAAAGATGTCAGATGCTTGAACATCATCTTGACATATTTGGAAGCAAGGTCCTTCAGGTGGAAGAAAGATTTCTGTATTTGGACAGCTAGCAGAATCCTGTCCTTCAGTAGCTGACTCTTCTGCCTGCTTGGCCTCCAAACTCTTGAAGTTCTTCAGGAATTCTTCTATCTTGCCATTTTTGCTGGTGGATCCTGTGCTAGAGTGTGAACATGGAATCTCTGAAATTCAAAAATAAATTACAGATGATAACTTCATGTCTGCACGCACAAAGATCTTGGAGAGATTAACAACAACATTTATCAGTAGATGCTGCTGCTAGGAAAAGATTATGTAAACATACTGTAGCTTCTTAACAATGTGTCCAGAAGACAAGCCAAAGGTAGGGAACAGGGAGGAACAAGTATGGGAGACTGGAGAATTGGCAATGAATGGGACTTGCCACACATATGCAGGTTGCTGATCAGTACACTTGCCTAGCCAGGCCCCATGCCTGATCCAGCACTAATCCAACTAAAGTCCAATGTTATTTCAAATTGGTTTGTGTCTTGAGTGTGTACTCAAAAAGTGTACATTCCGTTTTCTCCATGTATGTAAGCAAGGGAGATCTGCCAATGTTATAATTTAGACTAACTGGTAATCAGGAGATCAGAATCTGGAAAGACCCAAGGTCTGTACTGGAGGCTGAATAAAGTGCCCAAAGTCATGGCATGGATGGACTTAAAGTCTAAAGGGAACTGTGAATTTGAGCATGCATGTGAGTTGAGTAAGGGTATGCCTATGTCCTGATAGAAAGATTAGCTGGAGGGGTAAGACCGAGCTATATGGGTTATTGAATTCTCATGCGAGTACTCTGAGGGTGCCTACAAAGGTCCTGTTCTCCTATCCAGGTTCTCTGTGTGCAACCAGCCATGCCTTTGTGATGTGGAATAACATTTCTTCTTTCAATCAAATACCAACCCTGATTCTCCACTGGCACAGATTATCTTCCTCAAAATCACCACGTTTGTGGTGATTGATGTGATTGACTGACCTAAAATCTCCCACTACTGACATTGTTGAATATCTTACAAATATAAATAAGACAGATATGCCATCATTTCTTTAGTCTTCTCACTGTTATCCAGTGGATGTAATAGGGTAGGGACTAGGGATGTCATTTGCAGTCAGTCAGTGTAAAGCTTACAGCTGCATATCAACAGGAGCTTATTGAAGCTGCAGATTTAGCACTGTTTCCTTAGAATCTCATTTCTGGAAATGTTCAGCAGAATCATAAATACAAAAATTGGTATTTAGAAAAATGTAGTACAATACAAGTAATGATAGTGACAGCTTAGCAGCTAAATGCCAAAGAAAATTCTGCATCCTCATTGAAATATCTCCTTTGGGAAATATATTTATGGGATGAAGTTTTCTAGAAGATGGAAAATATGCTGGAATTCAAAGTCAGCACTTGCCAGGTGTCCCATAAACAGTATTTTGCCCTGTTAACCAGTGTGGGGGGCTTTGAAGGTTGTGCATCTGTGTCACAGCAGTAAAAATAAATCATACAGTTTGCAAGTATATAGCAAGGTCCAAGACAGACAGATATCAGTGAAAACCCACAATCTTTGTCTTAAAGCAAAAGCTAGTGAGAAGGGGTTAGAACAAAACCTAGGAAAGCAAACAAGGAGAGAAGTCAGTCCAAATGAAGAGACATTACCAAGACAAATCTTGCAAAGATACCATAAATATCAGAAGATGCATTAACTTAATGTAAAAATTGTATGCATATGAAGTATTACCACATTCATAAGCTTTTGGAAATTCTGGTTCTTCTAATTGGTCTGTAAGAAAGAAAGAAAAAAAAAAGTTATATTAGTTATATCTTAGCCCTTTTTCAGATTTAAATATACTAAAGTAAGGCTATTTTTCATTTCAGAATTCTTTATGTCAGAAGAATTGGATGTGTCCTAGATATTTCTTCTTTTCTAAATTCCAAGTCTGACCCAAAGCTAACAGCTATTAGGGACCTACCGCCCTGCTGATACAATTCACTGCTTTCTACATGGTTATCATCATGCACCTATCACTGCTCAGTAAGGTAGGAGACATCTGCCTACCACAGTTAGGACTGAAGCCAACCTGTTCTGCATGAGGGATGCCTCAATGCTGCATTATTACACACGTGGGCAGCATAGATACAATCATTCCCCACAAGCTGCTCCTAAAATGAGGTAACAAAAACCCCTTAATATTACTGAAATAAGTTTAAGCATCACTCCTAGGACAAGGGAATAATTTAGGGTAGTTGGTGTAGATAGGAGTATCAGACTTTTGTGGCCATTCCAGCAGCATGCAGATGAAAAATCTCTGTAGCTATATTCTCTTTTAAAAGGCGTATCTTTAAATTCTGTAGATATTACTACTATAGATTTAGTTTTAAATCTTTTAATATAGCACATCTGTAGAACATTTAAGAATTATTATTTTGTTTAGAAATTTTGAGGTATTTCAGTTGTCATGCTGCATTTCAGGATTATATTCACTGTCTTACATACACTCAGTACCACTTTTATTGCATCTAGTGTTTGAAGGATATCTAGAACCAGACACTCTCAGAACTAGGTCTATTTAAGCTGATGGAAAGCTATTTTACTAGTCTTTAAGAATGACCTCTCATTGACTGTTTACTTCTCGATCTCCTTTCTTTAAAGGCTTTCCCGACTTCGGTGGATAAATGCCACAGATATTTACAGTAGTCATAACAGTGCTCTGAATATCTAAATTGGGGAACTGCTCATCAGTAAATACTTGTCCTGAGATCTATGTAAGTGTAGGGAGTCAAAAACCCATTTACTCAGATCACACAACAAAACATCAAGTGAATATTGAAAACACTGAGCCAAGTTATGTTGATCAACTGTGCAGTTCAAGAGTAAAAAAAAGTGAAGATAGTACTAATAGTTGGGGAAGATGTGAAAAGAAGCTGGCACATGTGAATATCAGGGAGGAGATAATATGTGGTGAAAAATGTGTAAGAGGCAAAAATAGCAGTATGTCCATTAAGCCCATGTGACTTTTAGTAATTAACAGAGGTCTGAGCTTCTGTACCCAAGCTTTTCATTTGAGTGAGGAATGCAAGATGTGGAGTCATTTTGCACATTGATATGAGTTGCATTTTGCACCTCAGATCTGACATGCCTTAATTATAGGCAGAATTAAACCAAGCACCTTAGTCAAACCTACACAGTGTCCTTCCAAATTGGTGCCTACAGGCTTGTCTCTTAGGATGCTACTAAGAGATAAAACTTTGTTAGATATTTGACAAGCATATGCATCGCCACAGAACAACCTGTGGTGAGATAAGAAATTGCTGCTTCAGTTCAGACAATTAATTATATTCCACCACCTTACACTAATTGGGGTGTCACCTTTAGAGACTTAGTGTACATAAAGCATGAGCACTTAGAGAAACACCACCTGTATCACAGTGGGTGTAGCTAAAATTATATTTTCTTCATATGAATAGATTTTGCTATTATTCTGTACCTTTGAAAGTTAAATCAAGCACAAAGTGTATGTTTGCATTACCTGTCAATAATTATTATGCCACCTTTCCTAAGATGAACGAAGTGCCCAGCAGCATTTGGGTGAACATTCTGCCTTTTACAATGCAGGACACTAACACTGAAAACTTGAATATCTGTTCAGCACAATAACAGTTTTTAAAACCATGCTGTTTAATCCACGCAAAAAAAATATTTGTAAACACTCTGCTGGGAAAAGTCTTGCATCATCAGGAAAGTAGCAGATATAAAGGATTTTTACATGCCATATCTATGATCAAACTGAATACCAAGGTATTTTAAAAGAAGGTGTAAATGCTGGACTCTCACTGAAATAGAAAAAATATCAGTTATAAACAGGGATATAGGAACTGCGCATATGTCTCGTTCAGTAAGAAGACTCATACTTACCTATTCGATACACAGAGCAAACATCTGTGATAGAGGCTTGTTTCAATGAATGGATCACCTCTTCCAAATCTTTTTCTTTTGAAAAGAACAATAGCTCTTCTGCTACAAGAAAGTCCAGGTCTTGTGGTCTAAGAATGAAATTAGGAACTTTGAAGGTGTCAAAAAGCAGATTTGGCTTGAGGGCCTCACTGCATCAGTCAAATTGAAGCTTGTTAGAGAAACTAATACAAACTTCACATTATAGGTCATGTTGTGTTCAAAATTAGTTATCAGTCATATTTATAAACATACATACAAACTGATTGTAGCTATGATTGCAGGTAACAGTTTCTGCCACATCAGAGTAAGTTTTATGTCTACCTGTGCCCTGGTATAGCATTTTATGAGAGAATGTATTAAAAGCACAAGTCTTTAAGGACATTAAGCTTATATTAGAAACCCAATATCATAAAGTTACCCATCAAGTGGACGTGCACTTGAAAGAAAAAGTGAAAAAGAAAGAAATCTTTTCTTAATCATACAAACAATCCAGACATATTAATAGAAGCAGCCTATTTACATGGTGCCAATGCATGCTGAAATGTATAATTTTTACAGGTTTCTTCCTGCATTATGAGCAATTATTTAAGAGGAGCCACCTTTGAAATAAGTTAAGGCCTGTAATTGAAGATGCTAGCAAAAGCAGAACTTGCATACTTTGTCATAGACCTTGTAAGACCAGTAAAATTGGAATCCTCATCAAGAGTAAAAGTTCTTGCATCTTGTGATCCAAAGAAGAGAGACTGAACCAGTTATAACTACATCAGCCACTTTTCCGAGTAAGAAACTCGACTACAGGCTGATAACATTTTCCAACGTACAAGTAGACTTTGTATTCCAATTTCTTTGCATTTAACTGATACACACTATGACAATTCTCATTAAAGAAAAAAAAAAAAATCAAGCCACCCCCCCAAAAAACCCACATTTGAGTGTAATATTCAACATTTTAAAGCTCAAGTGACTGTGTCTCTTTAGGTTTATAAGTTAAATACATATTACTTACTTATTTATAGATACATCCAGTTCTACGTGACTTGTCTTTACAAAACCTATTTGACCAGTAAATACATGTCTTCCAAGAAACCATTCCATGCATTCAATGAAGTAGCCAAGTATCTCAATTTTGTCCCCTTCCTGGAAACTTATCTCTTCCACTAAAATGCTTTCATAATTCATCACAGCTACACAGGATCCCATTGCTGTGTAATAAGGAGATAAATATTCTCAGGTAAAGTAATTTCACAATAGAAATGCACTTCATAAAGCAGCACCTCAGCAGAACAATGTATTTAGCAAAAGACATTCTGGAACTTGCAAGTTGCACATGCATTGTCACAAGATTTAAAGCATGCAAACATAATTGGTTTCTTCTGAGCAACTAGAATTGTAAATAACAGCATAAAAATCCTAATTTCTAGCCATTAGAAAGCAAAAGTCTAAAATGTTTTTAGAATTCTAGTAAATCCCTCATGAAGCAACAAAGAAGTGGTTTAAGTCCCTACTTTCCCTCTTATAAAGAGCTCAACTTGAGACAGAGTAAAACATTTGAATCAACAAATAAAATCCTTACTGGATAAATATGCAGTTATATACCAGCCAATGCAATATTAAAACTGACACGTATGGTGGAAAATAAGCCATATTTATTCTCTAACCTCATGCAATCCATATAAGTTATTTCTCTGGCAGTATTAGATAAAGCCATACATATGTGAACAATCCACAATGATTACATTGGTGCGTTTTCTTATGTTTGTCATCAAATCTACATAGGCATTCTGAGCTCAATTACTCTTTACTTTGTGCATCTACTTAATACAATATTTAGGAAGAAAGAGGGTAGAAGTAAGCCTTTAGAGTTGAACTCAACTTAGGCAGAGATTTATGCTCTCACTAATCTTACTATAATGTAATTTTGAAAGCTGTTTTCCCATCCTAATAAAATGGGAAAAAGTTATTGAACCCTGTAGAGTCTGTCCTAACAAAAGCATAGAATAAGTTCTGTGGGTTTTTTTAATGCTGATGTTTAAATGGAGTTCCTCACCAACTTTCCTGATGGAATTAGTTTCAGTCTTGTATGTGAAATCAATAGGATTAGAATATCCTTTAAGAAACCATCTGAAAGCACAAAAAGAAATTGAAGTTAATGTATAAAACAGTGCAAATGGATTATATATATCATGGAT
This sequence comes from Eurypyga helias, assembly GCF_000690775.1. NCBI lineage: Eukaryota > Metazoa > Chordata > Aves > Eurypygiformes > Eurypygidae > Eurypyga > Eurypyga helias. The sequence continues at coordinate 45,927 of NW_010271992.1, forward strand.
ACTAGCACAACATTTAAGGATGCATCCCTACCAGAACTATCTTTCTATTTCACCACTGTACATACTTCAGACAGAGCTGTGTTTTGAGTAATACTAATAGCAAAAGAAGTGTTACTTCAGTCAAAAAAACTAACTGTGAAAGTCATGCTATTTCTCCCTGCCCAAGGTCAATAGAAAAATGACAGCTTTTTAATTTCTAAGAATGAATTATTTTCTGGTGATTCCTGAAGTGAGTCCATGGACAGTCCATTGATTAATTTTTGCTTTATAGCAATTACTAGTTTTGATGTGAACTTGAAACAAGCTGCATTAAGAAGGTAGAGGGCTCCCATCAATAGTGTTGAGTAAAAACACAGCTAGTCTTATCATTTACATTTCCAAGCATGCCACAAGTTACTATCCACCCTGAAAAACTGAAAATTCTCACTTTATGTTATTCTAGAAATGGTAATAAACTTTATTTCAGACTCAGGGAAAAGGAAAAGCAGTATCTAACTCACAAGATAGTAAACCATCTTTAAATGCTGCTCTGCAGGCATCTGTATTGGTTTCAGTTGTGTGGTGTGGAAGGGAATAGAGCATTTTTTGTCAGTGTTAATAGAAGATGGAAGTTCCAAACGAGCTACTATTTAGAGACACCTATGTCTAAGCAGACATGTAAACAGATTGAACAGGTGCATGTGAAATATATAGCTAGAGTCTGGTACCTACTGATGAAAAGGGATCAGTGGCTCCAGGGAAGCATTAGACCGCACAGTCATGTCTCCATCCACAGATCCACCTGTTACATCTTCAGTAAAAGCTCCAGTCTCAAAATAAGTGTTTATTTCATTGTCTGTAGCCATCTTTCTTATCAGATTGTCAGGACATGAAACAAAAAATTCTCCTAAAGAGAACACAATGGAGCAGATGTAATTTTATATAATGTTTTAGTGTCATACAAGTTTGAAACTGGCTTCAAGAGCATCAATAATATTCTATTAGAGACTGAAAATCTGAGATTTCACAAGAATTTTCTTTCTGACTGTCAGATATTCTTAATTTTCTGTCTAGTTTTTCTTTCAGTAAAAAGAAAATAAATACAGAGCTGAGGTGTTTAATGAAGTGTAGAACCTTCTTCTGGTGCAAGATTTTGCATGTTCCTATTGCAGTAGTCAACAACCCATCTAGCCCATCATTCTGTCTCTGACAGTGGCAGCAGGTGATGAAATTTAGAAGCACATGAGCCTGGCAACTATCTGTAATCCCTCTCCTGTGCATCTCCAGGATCTGTTGGAATGTACATGCCTCCCTAATCTTTTTGATATCCATTTATGGACCAGTTGCATATGAATATCTCTATATCCACTATGATCCTACTAAACCCAAGCCACATTTGTTCCTTTCTTTCTGGTTCATTTGGAGGGAATAGATTTAAATCTCAACTTCATTAAGTATTTGAATAGGTCTTCATATTTTATTTTTGGATTTTAAAAAAGGTGCTTTTCTAAATTTAGCCTTTAGCAACTAAAGTCTTCCTTACCTTCCTGCACTAGCAGGCTTCTGTACATCAAATTCAATGATTTTTCATTTATACAGACTTCAATGCCTGTTTCTTCCTCTTCCTGAGGATAGAGCCAGAAAGATTGATCTAGGAATAAATTCTCCATGCAATGATTTATAAAACCTAGGGGAAAGAAATCCAGTTTGTGTTGTGGGTTTGTTTGTTTGTTTCCCCCCACCTCCCACCCCCCCCCAGTATTACACAAGAAAATAACCTTTTAGAAAGACAGTCTGGGGTAGGCATTGAACTCCATTATTGCTTAACCCGTGATGTATGGCTAATTTTACAACATAGTATTAGCAAAATTACATTTGTTAGGTCACATGCATTACAGCTACTGTTAATACTTACCTCTCACCTACTACCTACATCTAAAAGGCACATTACTTTTTTGTGCCTAATTTACTAGTCTGCCACTAAACTATGTCCATGAGTTGGTTGATTTTCCTAGTGAAAACAACACTGAGTGGAAGTGCAGGTTAGGATTTTCAAAATAGGTATTAGCATGTTCAAAACAGGTATTAGCATGGTGCAAAGAAAGAGGAATAACTGACACGTCTACAGTGAGCAGAAAAAGCAGTAAAAGCATAGTTGAAGTTGCAGCATAGGTTAGACTTTAGGACAAAAACACCTGGATCAGAATAGACTGCTTAGAAAGAAGATATGATCTGATTCTGGAGTATTTAACTCACACAAGACTTTTGCCAGGAACAATAGCTGTTACCTGTTTGGGGACAAGGGCAGTTTCTCCTGGGCATTGGAGGGTCTCTCTAGCCCTATCACTAGTACTACCCAGAGTTCAGGAACATAACTTATTGCTATCAGGAGTTAATACAAAGAATCTCAAAAATCTGTTGAAGTTCCCAGTCAATCAGAATTTGTGTGCAGAAAAAAAAAAGGCATATTGAACTGTTGTATTCCGAAATAGCTTTACCCAGTGAATGATAGGTTAGAAACTTCCATATTTCTTCAAAAGTTTTAAATGTCACCACAATTAGATCCTGGTCACTATGAATCGACAGTAGTCTGGCAGAGAGCTCCTAAAAAATAAAAAGAATAAAATTATTACAATTGTACTAGACTTTAGCAGAATTTCTTACTAGGTGACACACTAAAGTGCAATGCATTAAGAATAAAAAAAAGTCATCCAGGATTTTACCTGAGTTATCTGTTCTTTAACACATACCGAGAACATACAAGAAGCCAAACTTTAATCCTATTTTTCTTACCAACAGTTACAGTGAGGTTAATTTACAGAGGAATTAAGACCTCAGGACTAATGACACTGAGCGAGACTAGAGGCCTGTCTGGTTCAGACACATCTCTCTATGGTGGCCAGAATTCTCTGTTTTAAGTGTGTGAAAAACCAGGCAAGCATCTACTGGTGCTTTCCAAGAATATCCTCCTAGCACAGAGCAGTTTATAGGGATTGGGAACTGCCTTTGCCAGATTCAGGGGCATTAATATCAAATAGTAGAAAGGGTTTCTTTTTGTATGTTAGTTTGGGTTTTTTGGCTTAAAATTTCTCTAGGTCACTTGAACCACAATATATATTTTAGGATCCAAAACATCCTGCTGTAGGTTAGCCTCAGAGCTTTGTACACCTATGAAAACACATTATCTTTGATGCATCTTTGAACTTGTTGCCCGACAGCTTCAGTCCTGTTCCAGAGGAGACACTGAATAGTTGTTCCCTGATTCACTCTAAATTAAGACAATTAAATATAAGAGTTTCGTTGGTTTTTTTTTTATGATGCAATAAGAGCTTTTTCTCATTTGTACTAGTTAGTATTGCTAGAGTAGCACTGAATTGTGCATTTAACAGATATGAGCAATGATCATTTTAAATCATAATGATGTATTTTAAGAAATTTCATAATTTCTAAAAGGGAGAACTATATCAACCTTCAAATAATTGAAAGAAATACACGTTTTGTTTGATTTTAGCCAGAAAACAGAAATATATAGTCTGCTTACACTTCAGTTAGCAACTTAAAACCAGGGCTTTCCAATGGTGGTGGCCACTGTCTTTCAGGGAAATAAAGGACTGTGGCAATTTGAGACAAATGTCTGAATCAGTATTTCAGAGAATAAATCACATACAGAGCTAATGGGTGTGATGCTACTGTATCATTTCCCACTACTGTACCCTTGCTCCCATCACATCGAAATTGAAATGCATATTAAAACAATTTAAGGAATTATAAAGACACTGCTCCTAACTCGAGGGGATTGGGGGATGAGGGGAGTCCTTCAAACATGGGGTAATCGAGCAAGATGGAGCTCATCCGCTGTTTTTATGACTGTTACATAATGATTTTAAAAGATATGAATTAATTCTGTTTAACATCTATATTTTCAATTCACTCAACATGAACAGATTAAAAAAGCAATTCCTATTTGAAACCAGAAGTCCAGCTTAAGCCTCTTCAGCAGGCATGCCTCATCACTGCTTTGATCTTCTGTGTGCCCCTTTCTATACTAGATTAAATATTAACAAGAGCCTGAAACCTATTAATAAATTGCCAACACATGCTAAAATATCTTTCCCTCTAGGGCTTTATGCACTGCTGAATATCAAAACAGCATTCTAAGGAAACTTATCATTCTAAATCTTGCTTCCCCCAAAGTCTTTTTCCCAGTGTGTTTCTAATAAGGCCACAAATCTAGTCTATTTCTATGACATTTTCCTTCTCTTCCTCATCCCTTCTCCCTTTCTCCATCTCTCCCTAAACAAAAGCCATAGCAGAACAGCAGGAGTACAGACTGTTTTCATAGCCACAAAAATCAGCAGACTGGTGATGGAGAGTTCACAACACATGAAAGGAAAATAGTGTTGAAACTCATGTATCTGAGACAGTCATAAAGCCATAATTAAGATTTCAGTGTTTGGCTTGGTAGTAAAGGAAGCTGGAACTCATGGCTCAGAAAAAAAGGGATAGCAGGGTCAAATGGTATCATCCTGCCTTTTCATCAAGAGGAAAGGGGAGACATTAAACTGTATTCGATTCAAACCTCATTGGTTGTAGAGGATGGATTTCTATACATAAACAAATTAAAGACAGTACTAAAAATTGGTGCATCCACTTGTGTGCTATTTAAAGCTATAGCCATCTAGCCCTAGGAAGTCCTATATTTATGCTACTCTCCTTCAGACATCCTCTCTGTCCCAGCAGTGGGCTTCCCGGGTAACTTGCATGCCAAATGATTCCAAGTGACTGGAATATGAAGTGAAAAGTCAATATGAGGGCAAATTATTTAAAAAATCTGTAATAATCAGAAAGCCATGATTTTCTTTGATGCAATTCAAAGCAGAATATATTTAAAATAAAACCCTTTAATGTCTTATTTATCTAGGTTTATTTATTTTACATCAATTTGGTGTTCCAGCCTTTTTTCAATGGTTCGATATTTCTAATCTCTAGTTGGTTTTGGGCCATTGCAAACTCTGGTCAGTCAAATTCAAGCATACAGCATGTAGATGGAAACAGGGCCCAAATATCTGGCATATTATTTCAGTAGCACAGTGTATATTCTCTGAATAAATACCACAATTCTGAAGCTATTGACTTACACTGAAAACTGCCATCACCTCCCTGCTGTCATTTTCCATAAGACGGAGCTGCCTTCTGAGCTGTCTTTGGAGTTTGGGGTCAGGACATCCACTCTTCCCTCTTACCATCGTTAACTTCAAGGAGATATCTGGAGAAGGATATCCATTTACAGTGCTACAAGTTTTGTGAACCGTCTTTGGAGAACAAGAAAAATCCCTCAAAATCATAGGATGGTCATTAAGAACTATATTTTCAGCTTTAGAGATAGACACACAGAAAATTGACCTACTGCATGTTACTTTTTAAAATTTTTTTATTATCCAGTAGAAATAGTAGTCTATCATCAGTTGCATAAGAAAGACTACAGCTACACAAATGAGGATGCTGTGAAAGTCTGTAGAAATTCTGGGAGACAACTGACACTTTGGAATGGAGAAGAGAAAAGAGGCAAAAAGCAAGCAGATTGGTAATTTGTCAAATTAGACAGCTCTACGGACATTGAGAACATGCCCAGATTTCCAAATGTCCCACGCATATTTAAAAAACTGAGTCAAGCAGATACTGGAATCAAAAAAAAAAACCCCACACCCCAAAACTAAGCATGGAGAGTTCAGCATGTTAAAATAACTCTTTTGCTAATGCTTAATTGATGGTTATCTGACATGTCACCCCCACTGCTTCAGAAGGCTTCTGTAAATTGAATATTGAAAAAGCTATTTCTCAGCTAAGCTTGTTAACCAACACTAACCAAGATAAATGATCCAACTAAAAACTCACATGATGTCCCCAGCACATCTGAAAGAAGCTGGATACCTGTTCTCAGATCATGACATCTGTTTATGAGAAGCTTTTACAGCAATTAAGGATACAGTTGCAGCTAGCTTCTCTCAGATAAAGAGGATCTTTGATAAAGCTGCTTTCATGCTGCATGTCTGTTAAATTAACTCAATAAATGATATTCATAAGTTTTCAGATATCCAGATGGGCACATAAGCCAATAATACCAACTCAGGAAGAATTCCATCTGCAAGTGTGTAAATGGGTCACACTACCAGCAATAAGTGGGATTGTTATACATCCTAAAAATATTCCAGCTCCTCTGTGTTTCATCTTTTAATCGGTTAAAATAGATATTTTTCACCTTCTAGTCTAATATGCTGTTTCACCTTCTAGTTTAATATGCTAGTCTAATATAATCGGTTTTCAGAGGGCTTCCTATATATGTCTGCTGGAGTTTTATGATGACTTGTGCTTAAATTACTCATTACTTAAAGGTCAGGAAGGGTGGCTCACAAATATAAAGCAGTGTTACCGAATTACAAGACCCCTCTGTTTAAGCTGTGGTCATATAGTCAATTTTTAGTACAAAGTACACAAACTAGAGTCTTTGAATATTACCCAGATCACTGTTTGGTAAAAGTATTGTTGACCTTTTCATTTTACCTGAAGCCATAGAGGATACTGGCACAAGAAAAGATTATTACTTAAAAGTTTAAGTTCTTGTATTACGTAATGAAGTTGACTCCAAGTTAAATTGTTTCTACAGTCTAGTCTATATAAAGCTAATATTACTGAAATAATTACATTGAATTAACACACCTGAAGTGCGGCCTTCGGCCAAAAGAACTATTAATAATGCCTTGTGGAAATGAAACATGGTCAAAAACCCCATTACACTTAGGTAATCCTTCTGACTGCTTCTGTGAACTCTAATCCATACCCCCACTTAAGAACAACCCAAATTCTGTACAGGTTGAGACAAACAGATATATAAGCACAAATACTTCAACTACAAGTAACCATATGTCTGGGGTAGACAATCTACCCCTATTATGTCTTTCAGTTAAAGCCAGGAAGCAGAGCGCATCACAGTGTTGGTTTTAGATGATTAACTCTCTTCCTCCATAAGTAAGAGGAGGGGAATGTGACTAGACCCTCAAGTCACAGCACAGGCCATGTGCCCTCCAGAATGGAAGCCTGCTGTACCTATTTACTGAATAACTGGGCTCAATTGTAGCTTCATTGAAAATACAGCATTAAAAATAAATTAACACTTGGAAAGGCCACAGACCTAAAAACATAAAGACATTTGCAGAATTTGCCTTTTTAATTAGATATTACAATACAGTTCATAAATTCATTCTGGCTTTTATAGCAGTTAGTAAGTTCTCAACAAACATTATGTAGAAGTTGAGCACTTCACAGGTGCTCATGAAATACATTATAAAGTTACAGGACTGATGACTGCACGTATTCTTGATGTAGTTGTCTCAATTAAAACCAGTAAGCAATGAGAAAAGCATTGTATTTGTAAGACATAATGGGAAAAAAATGTCTTACCAGTTGGAAAATTCTCTGCTTGACTGGGAAGGGTCCTTGAACTGACATTTGTGCATTTTTCACTTTGGGAACATTCTATTAGAATAAATGAAAGGAACAGTGAAGTGCATTTCCTAAGTCCATATAAATCACACTGGAAAAAAAGAAGCCTAACAAAACACCCCACACACTCACCTCCCCCACACACACACCCCTGTGTCCTGCTATATATTTCCCAAACCCCACAAATAGTATCTGCAGATCATTTCTCTCCTACTGGGGAAATTAAATCTTGATTTCATCATTTTGATGTGAAGCATCAAAATGATGTATAATTGGTGGAAAGATACCCTCTCAGGAAACTGAAGTCCTGTTTGGGAAGGAGCAAGAGTTAGACTTCATTTTCTGTTCCCTTGCACCTATACTAAAAACTGGCCTCCACTGAAGTTTCAGTGGTATAAATTGGCAATGGTATGAGCGCGTTTTACCAATTCATGAATGGAGAGATAATCATTCCCTATTTCTTCAAAGATTGGGATGGGGTAGTGTAAAAACAAGTTATTTTTCTAAAACTTCAAATCACACAAAATAAGTACATTTCATGTTAATAATAATAATAATATGTTTGGGTGTCATCCCACCCCCCCCATATTTCTTTCAGTCCTTTTGGCAAGTAACACATTTTCATGGTGAAGAAGTACCCACGCCAACCAGTTCCATTTTCTCAAGGTTCCCTTGGCAAAAATCAGCAAAGACAAAGCTTGATATTTCTAAGAATAAGAGTGGGAGAAATAGATCTTTAACTTTTTGAAGACTTCATGTGTGCTGACATTTTCCTCTGCAGCTATTTTAAGAAGAAAAACTTAAAAATGACCATGTCCTACTATATTACAAGTCTTCTGCATCTTCCCTTGAGTAGATCTGTTGACATTACATAAATCAAGTCATGCAAATAAATAAGGATATATAAACATAGAATTTCTCCACTTCAGGGGAAAAAAAAAAGCCAGTAAGCAATAAAAACCATCATCTTTAAGGCAAATTATTAGAAATTTCAGTTCTCAAGCACTTTGGTTATTTTGAGTTTTGGTTGGTTCTTTGACAGGGGTGTTAGGAGTTGTTGAGTCCAGATTAAAAAAAAAAAATCAACAATATTTGGTTTTAAATAGAAAAATGAAGATAAGCTCACTGTAGTGTAGGCTGACTGTATTTAAGGAATATTCTGGTACCATGCTTTGTTTTAGTTCTGTTTTATCTTGGTTTAGTCAAAAGTACTAAAGGAACAATTACCAAAACTTTGGCAGCACATTAGCAATCACTATCAATTTAGCATTTGATAAGAACAATTAATTAGCATATAGTTTTGGTATATGAACTTGCCCTTACCATTATTTTGACATGGTAAGATACAGACTTTTCTTGAAACGTATTTATTGAGACATGATTATCCAGGGGGCAATATTTTAATTAAAAACTAAACCTAATTTCTGTGAAATTTAGAAGAAAGCAAAAACTATGAGCAAGCATATTATTAGTCACAAGAGTTTGATTACAAAAAATAACTTGCTATTAAATTTGAACAAAAGCATAAGAGTTACAATAAACACATTTTAAACATTGAGACTGTTTGAAGTGCTGTAATTGGATTGAAAAAAACTTATCATGAACTCCAAGCCCCATTACTAATTAATGGGAAGACTTACTTCTTGGCAAGCTAAAGAGAAACTTTATACTGCCCTGGGATACTTGTACCCTGTATTCTTTGATGTCAGCAAAGTTGCAGTTGTGAGAAGAAAGATATTGTCTAAGACTTAGGACACAAATTAATTCCACACCACACCCCCCCAAGTTTTGAGAGACAGCCATCTATGTCACTACAGCCTTCCTCCCAAAAAGTGTTTGACATCCATGTTTTTACTGCATGAAGTATGATCACATTTGCAGATAAATAAAGATAGTATTACAACTTTTGTTGAAAAACAGAAATCAATAAAACAGTTTTATTAAAATAGAAATATGCAGTCTAACTCTGAAGGTCAGAGGTTATAGCAAAAAGTGGTAGACAAAGCACTTACATTTCAGTATTCTGTCTCTGGGGTTCTGATAATTTTCATCTCCATTTACCTTAACTAATAGAGGATCCATTTGTCTGCCCAAAGTGAATTTTAATACAGATTGCTTAATCATCCAATCCATGCAGCATTACCACACAGGAAATATAGCTGGTTTGTTACATTTAACAGTTGTAGATGCATTTATATAAAACCTGTGACAGTGCTCTGCTTGCACACAGCAATCAACATTTAAAGAACACAGTAATTTAAATGCAAAGGCAAGTCCAGAGCAAAGTGACCAGGATACATTGATCAAGGTCTTACCCATTTTTTCTTCCAACATGTCCATACTACCTCCATCCCTGACAGTGCTGATGGCAGCATTGGCCTCCACACATTTCCAGTCGGACCTGCACTTTTCCCACTCCATTTCTTTCCTCTCCAAGTTCCTGTCTTGCTTTCCCTCTGAACTGGGGATGATGGCGTTAGTGCCAAGCACCAATGTGCTGCCTACCGCTGCTGAACTCTGCGTAACTGGCAATTCCTCACAGTGATGCCATTACCATTATTGCCAATCTGAGGGAAAAAAAAAATCAGTAATATATTAAAAAAATCTCTGAATACATACACATATTCAAGAGCTGCCCCCTCCTGCAGAGTTATCTTTAATCGTGATACATGTTAAAAGTATTTTCTTTAGATTTCTTTGAGAGGAATTATTGTGACACTATTTTCATCTCTGAAAAAGCTCCTGCACTCAGGTGGCATCAGTGCTTTAGCAACAAAACAAAAGACTTGATTAATAACAACAATCCAAGTCCTGAAGTGAAATGTACTTGTGCCCACTGCCAATTATTCATTCTTGGCCAGCTCTAGTGTTAGAGCCTCCAGGGGATAGCATCATTCACATTAACAGAGGCAATGCAGGGAAAAACATCATTTTCTAAAGGTAACAAGGATGTAATGGGTAGTGCATGTTTAATTCAAACAAGCAGGAAGATTTTTTACGAATCCATCTAAAGATTGAATCCTCTGCAGGAACCCGCAATGCAGGAAGACTGGTGTGCAAGGACACAAAGATTTATTTGCAGTAAAGCAGAATAATGATCTTCTACAGCTCTGCCTAAGCTACAGGCAGAGCCTGGCAGCAAGACTGTTATTGGCATGAACATCAGGAAAAGAATAGAAATGGAAGTAGAGCACTAGCAGTTGCAAGCTTCACTGCTCCCTCTACAGTCACGGATGCGAGATGTCCCGTGACCCCATTTCACGGGCACTAGCTACTTCAGCAGCAAAGTGCAGCCAGACCAATGCATCTGCAAAGGACGTGGCTCATGTAGCTAGCACATGCCCCACTGATACACTCTTTTCCTCAGTGGGCTCTCACATGCCTCTTTAATTGATTTGATCAAGCCACAGGACAGATTCTGCTTTAGTCTTGTCATTTGGACTTAATCCAAATTCCTCTGTGCTTACTTCAGCCATACTCATTATTAAGCTGCATTCATTATGAGCATGCATGCAAACTTGTAATCTTTCTGAAACTTCCTCTCATTTCTTTTCCAGCAAAAAATGGTTAAAACTAAAGCTGTAGATGGAAGATTACTTTTGTTCTGCCAAAATCCCCAACTAGTACCTGGGCACCTGGCATCCCCTTATGACCTGCCTTCAGACTAACTAGGAAATTTCTCCCTTCTGTTCACCATGCAGTGGGGTATCCCAAAGCACATTATTCTGGCTGGCTTCTTCACATACATGTCTTCCAACACTTCTCACCCTCCAAACTTCGTGTCCTAGATCCCTAAACCTGACCGCCAACAGTAATATCTGCAACAGTTCCTAGCTGTCTGCCATGGTAGACAGGTACACGAGACATAGCAGCCATCCATTTGCACAGCTTTCATACTGGTTTGCAGTCATCAGTACCTTTATCCCATGGAGCACTTGAGTAAGCAGTAAACCATGTATAGATAGAAGCATATTATGCAATTATAAAAAAAATTACTGAGGTATGCTTAGAGGTCGTATGACCAACTGAGAATTAAACCATAACACCACATCTACTACAAGCACATAAGTTAATGAAGTATGAAGACATCTGGGCTGCATATTGCAGTAACATTTTCAATGTCCCATTTTGCCATTTATTGGAAAATGCCTATCAGTAGTGAGGCTGATGTTCAAAAGATGCTTTGTGGTATAGCATTGCCATTCTCCATATAAAGTTATCTGTATGAAGTCATACATACCCATGAAACAGAGTAACTCAAACACAAGTAGTTCTGATGCCTTTTCTCAGAAGGGATATGTCTATATTCAACAGCTGTTGAACATGAGGTGGAAATAAGACACTTTTTTCCTACTGGAAGTTAAATGGAACAATTCCATTATGATGCTTTTCCCCCTGTTGCTGCTTCCTTTCTATTGAGTGCTTGTACCTCTGTTTGCAAAACACAGCTAACCAGAAGAAAAAACATACAGCATGACATTTTCCGTTTCCCTAACTACACAGGCTGGATGGTTCACATTTTGCTTTTTTCCCTTTTTTTTTTTTCTTCAAAGAGCAGTTGTGGATGACCAAAACATTTTATCTCTCCTCAACTCCTCCTGTTAAAGGGAGTTGAAGAAGAAAAACAACACCGCCTATTGAACAGGTTCTGTCTCTCTCTTTAAGGGTGTATTTCTAAGTATGAGAATATGACTCAGTATATAAAAATGGGGTATATTTGAACTAGTTGCCTAAAACCTACATGCAATACAATATTTTTCTTCCGTTCATCGTCTTCCCTTCAGGATGTTCAGGAAAACTTAACACCTAGCTTCAAGTCATCAGTGGCAACTATAATTATTCTAGTTTTACAGAGATAGAAATGAAGACAAAGATTATTTGTGGTCATACAGGAGTGCTATAGAAGTGCTCGAGAAACAGCCGAAGAGTCCAGAGGTGAATGTGAAGTTGAATTAATTTATCCCAAGAAGATTTTTTTATATATATTGGAAACTTCCTGGATGGTGCAAGGTTTTACTGCAATTGCTCCCCTGTGCATCAATTCCTAGCTCATCCAAAGAAAATGAGCACCTGTTACTCTGTTTCTCTTGCTTCATCTCACCTGAGCCCATGGTGAATCAGGGCAACTTATAAATCTAAAGCCTCCTGACTCTTCTAACCACTGCTGCTATACCTGACAACAGAACTCTGGTAGCCCCCAAATTTTTACTCATCTCATGCGGTATGGTGCATTTCTCCAGGGCTCCAAACCAGGCAAGACAGGTAGCAAAGCCTGCATTGCCTTAATTTAAAGGACATTTGACTGTGTGCACACCCTTGATCTTCTGCTCTGCTTCATCTCCTGTACATCCCACATGTTATACAGCATGTCAGTCTTGCAACAGTAATGCCAGAAGTTAATCTAGCTCATTTTTCCAAACTGATGCTAGAGTAGTTATTATTTCTTCTCAGTTTCAATTTATTTGTTTCATATCTTCTGTATTAGTCTACAAACATCTTACAGCCAAGATCATGACAAAGTTTTTCCTCGTAGAGAGTAAATGACAGCCTTGATCTCTATAAAATTCAGTCACAGTCATGCATTAAAAAAATCCATATAATGTACTGTATAGGCAACACAACACTTTTTCCTCCACTGCTGCTATGAAGTAAAGCAAATCTGTAATCAGGGTAAACAGACTTAGGAATCTGAGTGCTCTCCAAAAAAAGGAAGATTGACTCCTTAACCTGAAGTTACTTCAGTGATAAAGTTAGCAGTTCTTAGTAAACCATGTTGCAAGCAGTATCATTGTTCAGTTAGTCTACAAGCCCTAGCAAGCTTCAAAGATGCAATAGATTTCTGCAGAAGTTTTAACCCTCATTATTAAGTTTTCTTCATACCTCAGTAGCACTGAAATATACTTTCCACCCTCCACCTAGCTCTGAAAGCACCATAAGACCAATATTTCCAAGTTTACATAGTGTAAATTGAAGGTCAAAATCCTCAATTTGTAGCTGATTAAAAATAAGCATAAGCTTTAGGAATGCTTTAAAAAGTCTGCTCACTGTTAGAAAACTGTAGAAAAATCTTTGAATCTCAATACTTCATTTTGAGTGCTAGATTTGACAGAGCTCAGCCCGTGGCAGCTAATGCAGAGGAATAAAGTAGGAGGAATGCTTTTGTTACTGAACAGCAGCTCAGCTCACACAGCACTACCTAGAAGAGCTAACAGAGAGCAGCACAGGAACTCCCAGCATGTTCTCATAGCCATGACAGATCACATTCCCACATGTTTTCCAGTCATTTCATTATTGGCACACCACTACTGAAATTATGCCCCCTTGGCTGCAATTCTAACTTGCTGACAATGAACCTAAAGTCAAATACCACAAGTACCTAAAATACAGCAAAAGATGGACACACAGATACAGGCACAGGAGTTCTCCTACCTTTTCCAAGTCTGATTTGCTACAACATGCCGGTAAAGAATAGACAGATCCGTGCCTTCCCCAACTCTGCTCAAAAGTGACTCCAGCACAGCTCTTCCTGTTTGACCTTCTTATCTTTCCTGTTGATTGCACAGCCTGGCTTGGATGTGGCAAGTACAAAAAGTTGTCTATTAACTGATACTGTTAATTCAAAACTTGAGGAGGGGGAGGGAAAAAAAAAAAAAAAACCAAAGAAACCCACACCCATGAGCATGGAGTTGCGCTACTAAAGCTCATCAGGCAAGGCAGAAATGTATCAAGTGTGCTGGAAGGTTCATTCACACACTCCTGCTTTTCAAAGCAATAATTCATGTTGGCATTTTGCATTAGTGGCTAAAAGGCTCTATGGGACACATCCAGACCATTGTGCTAAGCGAGCATTGTTCAGTCAAAGTAACAAATAGTCCTTCAGATGGAGTACCAGGCTTTGTTCCCCTTTGCTTTTGATTTCTTGCTATCATTCCAGCTACAAAAACCTTATGAAGAACAGTTTGACAGTGATACACTTGGGTTTAGAGTTTTGCAGACCTACCATGCACTATGCAGCTTTAAATATCGGTTTTGAGAGTTAAGCAGGTCTGTTGTGCTGTACATGCAGAGCATATCTTCGTGTCACAAGACTTCATCACTGATCCAGATGCCATATCCTATATGGCCCACAAAGGCAAGGATGCGAAAATCCAGAAATAATCCAACCTATTTGAAATCTGCTTGCTTTTTGTCCTCCACACCTTGAGATGTTTTTATGTTCTCTTCCTAACACACTGAAAATTTCGCATACAGTAAGTCACAGTTATACTACTCTTCTTTTAGATAAGCACAAACATCCCATATGCTATCAGTGTGGGCTGCATTGCAGCAAGCACTACCTGAGAACAGAACAGCATCCACCCCAAAGACTGTACATATGTTACCTCAGACATCTCTAGTCAGCAAAACCCCAGTGTTTGAGATATCAGGCCATTGACCAGTTGTGTGCATGTGTTGGCAGGAAGGATGTTGTCCTGAGACACAGCAGAGCACCTGTGAAACTGGGCAGCGCCTGGAGAACATGGTTTTAGGTGATGGGTTGTACCACACAGCACCGCTGCCCTCCTACAGCTCTTGTCAGGGGGAATAGAAAAAAATGACCCTTCAGATGCCTTAAAGATCTTAGTTATGACTCCTACTAATCTTTCTCAATGAACATGCACTTAAAAGCTGTTTTTATACTTTATAAACCAAGTGTTAATTACAAATCATGCTCTCATTACCTTACTTCATCCCGTCATGCCATGTTAACTTGAATTACAAATGCTGCTTCACACTGATAGGACAATATGTCCCTACAGTATGCTTGGGAACTCTCCATCTCTCCAGAAATTCAGTTGGTAGGTATTCAAGCATTGTATAAATCACAACTAACCAATCATCCCACAGGGCTCTCCTCCCACTGGAATTAATTTGATATTACACTATAAGGCAATACACAAATCACACCAGGTTAAATTTATGTAGCAGCTATGCCAACCCCCTGAAATACCACATTTCTGTCACCATTTTACTGACTGTTTTTCTGAGTTTCATGAGAGCCTAAATCTTTTCCTCGCATTTATTTTATTTGTATATTCAGGGATAACATTTGATCACATTTTAGAACTTCAGTTCTCCACTGGTATTCCTGTCACCTCTTCTTTTATGTGTACTCAAGGTAGTTTTACAAAAAAAAAAATCATCTAACCCTATATTTTTCCCAATAAATACCAAACTTACATCCTGTATTTCTATGGCCTAATCATTGTAGACTCTGCCACCAATTAGTGTGGCCCTAAAATTGCAAATAATACCACTGATTTTTACTTTAGAGAAGTGAAATTAGGAAAGATGCAACTTGCTTTAAGGAAACAAGTATGAACATAGCAACAACAGCTCCAGACTCCTTAGCTTCCTTTTCAATAGCTGCTGCTTCAGCTGTCCCCTAAGATTTTACTCCCAAGTGTATTTCATCTCACCATGCATGATACTTCAGTTCTTGAGGGTGTCTACTGACATGTAGTATAAGTGGAAACAAGAAAAACAATGTTTTCAGCTTCAGGGTAGTGACATCAGAAGTTGGCCCTGGAGTTCCTTATTAAAACAGTACCGATCTGCATCACAGAAATGTAAGTGAATAACCTTGTTAAAAATGTGAGCAGCTGCTTTCATGAAGTAACTCCAGAGACCAATATAGTGTAGCAAATAGGAAAAACATAAAAGCAGCAGAGAGTGGCTTCCATATAAATAATTGCATCCCTTATAATGCATTGTAATCGCCAGAAATTGTGCTACCTGTTCAGGTTTCTGTATGCTAAAAAAAAAGTTTTAGGAATACTTCTTTAGCTATTAAAATTACATGAAAACTTGATGGACATGTTTATGTCGGGTTGGCCCTGATCTTTGGAGGGTTATTAAAGGAAGCTGCCAGGAGGCTGAGGAGGACATTGCGTGTTGAAACAAGACACTTCCTCTAATTGTCTCTCTCCAGTATTACTTTTCATCATCCTGTTTTTCTGCCTTTCTGCAGCTGCATGTTTGTCCAACTGCTTTGCACTACAGCAGCTTGTAGTAGGAAAAATAACACATTTTAATATTAAGGCCAAGTTATACCTCCCAATATAATTATTGTTCTATCTCTGTTGGGAGCATACTTATGAAGGAAGGCCAAAGGGAATAACTTTAATATCTGTAGCATATTGAACTGTAACTTGTTTGACAGCTGATAACTGATTGCAAATACCAGATTTACACAAGAAGGGGTCTTCCTACCTGCTTTACTGATTTCCTCTCTGATCTCTTATCTCCAGTCCACTAAATGTTACAAAGCTTGTTCCCCCTTCACAAATCGTATCATAAAAAGACCCTCCTCTTAATATTTTGCTAAAATTAACATTCTTCATGCCAGCTGTAAATAGTGAAAAGTTTGAAATCACAAAATGATACTGCTTTCTAATTAGTGTCTATTAGTTCCTATTTCATTTAGCAGACTTATCTAAATAACTATATTAAGTTTAGCAAGATCAGCAGCACGCATGGGTATTAGTTGTGTTATAATGTTCAAAATAGGGTTACACAAAACTTCCACAGAAATAGGCTTAGCCATATGCTTCCTTTTGATTAGAGTGTTATCTCTCCACAGTAACTGCATAGAGAGTTAGCCAAAGAGTTCTCTCAGGGAGTCCTGTCATCTTTTTGACTGCCTGGTTGGAACCCAGAAAGCTTTACTTCCGCCAGGTCTTGGAAAAAAACACCACCCCAGCTCCACAGCCTGGTTCAGAAAGGAAAAACAGAAAACATGAAAAGAAAAATATACAGCCATCCATCTGTACGGAAATGCTGTCGCCTTGTAGTCTGCAGGAAAATGCTGAGTCAAAACATCCAGCTGTTACACCACTTAAACCATTCCTAAGCTATTTACCCAGCTCACTAAATAATAGCTACGTTTACTTACAATTACCAAATGTTAATAATAGATGTTGTTACTGAGCTTGTTATTCCTCAGCACAAGCTGTAACTCAGTACACACCTGACAAGGCTTCCTCCTTAGTTTAGCAGCCCCCAAGAGCCACTGTTACTTACTTCAGGATATTTTTGGCCATGGAACATAAACCAAACATGTTCCTACCAAGGAAACAATTTGGGCTCATATCCAAATCCCAGCAGGCAGGAAGGTTGTGATAAGATTCCCTGTTCAGGCTCAGCCATGACAGGGACCATAGGTCTTCATGGATTAGAGAAGGAGAAGCCTTCTAAAACAGTTTCATCAGCTCAGAATAAAAATTGGTAATTACCACTTAGAAGATTAATCACAACCTTCCTTTACTCTCTGGGTCAACAGGATTTATTTTCTCCACCATAGGGATAACAATCTGGATGAGGCTTTGAGCAACCTGGTCTAGTGGAAGGTGTCCCTGCCCAGGGCAGGGGAGGTGGAACTAGATGGTCTTTAAGGTCCCTTCCAACCCAAACAAGCCTATGAATCTCTGCTAATTAGGTAGAAGCTTTTGAGTCACATGTAACATAGAAAGCTTTTAGTTCTCCATGACCCCAAACTAAACATTCAGAGAGCTTGTATTCCCCAACCCCAGTAAAGAGAATGAGCTTACTCTATTTCTTTTAATTATTTTTGAAAGTAAAATTGATTTCCTTATATCTTCTCTTATCTACTTGAGATCAGCAAACCACCTGGTAAACAAAACCTTAAAAGTTAATACATGTTGATACGGAAGCAACAATACTGTTCTACAACCCTTCAGCTATGTAAAAGAGAGGGGAAAATACCTACATACAATTCTATTTATACATTCCCACAAAACATCTACTTTTTTAAAGAAAAAAAAAAATGTTTTACCATCCTCAGGCTAAAAACCCACCTTTCATAGTATTTCAGATAAGCTGAAGGAAAATGGTACTTCCTTTTATAATCAGGTGAACTGATTTTTCATTAAAAGCTAACTTTTTCCAGCTGCTTAAAGTTTGCTGTTAGAAATAATAGTTTGCTCTTAAGGAAAGATTTGTAATCTTCTTACAGATAGCCAGGAAATACTTATGTAATGATATACTGACTTAAGATTACATATTTTGTTGTTTAAATGTATTTGTTTTCTCTTTTCCTTCTGAGAAATCTTTTGTTTTCATTGGTAGGCATTCAGAAAAGGGCACTAATCAATGTTTTTTTCCTGAGATTTCTGTTGCAGTTTTCATGTTAGCTTTTAAAACAGAGAAAATTTTGTCAGTATATCTGAAAATGTATTGTGAGCACTGAAGTAGAAAGCCATGGCTCTGTAATTTTAAAAAGAAGGTGGAGCAGCAGCAGTGAATCTTTAGTTCTACTTCAATTCCTTCTCCCTTCTAAGGATTTGCATAAATGTATGTTATTCAAAATATATTTTTATATTTCCATATACGTGCTCAGGCTCTTTTTTTTTACTAGTGCTAAAGCAATTCTGGAATGAATAGGATGACTTTCAACAGAAAAGCACTTACAAACCTTAGCTGTACACTGAAACACTTAACTTACAGTACTGAAATTTTACCCATCTGCTTGGTGATTCTGTTTAGTGCTAGAAAATGCAGGGTGAGGGCACTTTATTTAGGGGAGCTTGAATATACATTGAATACAGATGTCTCCTGAGCTAGTTTTTGTAGTGAGGAAGGAAATTTTTCCTTACTTGGGCATCCAAAGTGGACAAAAGTTATTTCAATATGGATTCAGTGGAAATAGGCTCACTTTGCTTCTGCTGATGCTCTGTGGAAGAACATGCCTGAAAGAATATCCAGAGGACCCAAAAATGATAGCCACCAGCCCAGAAACGATCATAGAATTGTGATTTATCATCCTATAATCTCTGTGCCATTCATGAAGTGCAACACAGTTTAATGTCAGTAGCTTCTGTGTACAAGGGAATGAGTAGTGGTGGTAGGCATGAGACATGAAGGTTCTCCTGCTGAGCAAGGTAGCCCAAAATACTATCTTCTTATGGTTTGGGATTAACATCTCCGGCCATCAAAATGTCTGCAGTATAGAAATTCCTATATTGATAGTTTTGACTTTAACACGACTGTAAAAATCTGCATCTATGTAAAACTGGCAAAGTAATTGGGATTTTTCCATATTACTGCTGCCCTCTAGCTGAGACCTGGAGAAGGGCTCACATGTGCAAAATGGTGTTAGTTTTTTGCAGTTTTATTTGTAGGACAAAGTTACAACTTATAGTAACATCTTTCCTCTTACATGTATCTTTTTAGACCACAGACACCACAACTAAGTATTAAAAGAGATAGCAATAAACATAACAAGCACAACACATTCTATTTCTTAAGTATCTACCATCGACATGCCTGATGCAATATTTCTAGAAGAATTAAGTTTTTAAAAGGTATAGTGCAATCATCTCTTGAGAACTATAAGGCAAGATTTTCTATTTAATAGAGTAGATCTGAAGCACAGTGGAGCTTTTGTCAATATGAATCTGAACATTGTCAAAACTCTAGATGCTTACAATTTAAATTTTGGCCTTTGAACCATCTTACAATTCCTTTTATGGACTTTTGATTAACTGAAATATATTTTCACTTGCCATCACAGACAATTATGATGTTAAGGTGTGAACGTGAAGGGACAGGCTATAAAAGGAGTTGTTATTCTTAATAATTAGGAGTATGTAACTAAAAAGAAAAAATAAAATAAGCATTAACACGTTATGGGCTCACTCCATTCAATGCACAGTATGTGTCATATCTGTTCATTATATTCAGTAATATTTTTTCCATTTTTTCCCAGGTTTGGAAAAAATATTCTGTTTCTATTCCTCTGTATTTTCTAGTTGACATCAGTGCATATGTTACCCACAAACCTCACATAAAACCTTTAAGTTATCTTTTAGGTAGGCTTGGCTGTACAGACTGGAACCTTCACTTTGCATCAGCATCACTAAGCCTGGAAAGCTTAGGAGACTGCTTCAATGCAGCTGGGGACGTAGACAGGAGCTCTGGGCCAGCCACAGCTGCAGTTTTCTAGGGAGTGATCTCTTCAAGCCCAGGTACATCTCCTGGCAGAGCTTGCCGAAAGCTTCTGTAAACTGCCATACATCTATCCAGGCAAAGCCTCACTTACAGATGGTCCTATGTGAGAATTTTATCACACAGGAAGAATCTAATTCTGCTAATGTGATACTGTATTTTTTATTTTTACATAAGAACAGTTTTAAGAGATCAGGAAATCAGCATACAGCATCTTGTACTGCACAGCAGTTAAGTTGACTCAGGGCCAATGGATTGTAGTATCATCTACGTAAAACAAGAAGTTGTAGTTTCACGTAAAGAGCAATTTTCCAAGGAGTCACAGTTACAGGAGATCACAATATGCTTAGTAAGTGTTAACCTCTCTGCCACAGGCACAAAGGGGACAGTATTACAGTTCTTGCTTGTTTACTGCAGAAAGCACAACATTATTTATGTGTTTACGATCAGGAGTAGGGCTCTCACTGGCTACACAGACTGTGTAACCTTGCTCTGAAATCCTTGCAAGTTTCATCTGTCGTTCTCAAGTTAAAATGAAGATTTTGCCAATGTTTTTGCAAGTGTAGTGACTTTTATATTATTCATGCTTGTTTTGGCTCTTCCCCAAACCATCCTCTGCATTTGTATTTCTGCTCATTTCATTGCTGTAACCTGGGTGCTTGTCATTCCTGTGTGTAAATTATATATTGATGCTATCATTACTTGCTAGACTTCCTGTCATATGCAGCAGTCTGCGATATTAAAATGTATTTGTTCTGACCAACTTTCCAAAAGCTGACTGCTGACATGAGGGAACAGTCCTTGATTGTCTCACTGTAACAAAGATTTCTTTCATCCTCAGCCATTGCTCCCTTTGATGTTATTTCATTCTTTCTGTTTTCAAAGTTTGCCTGGGAGTTTTACTTGACCTGCTGATCACAATGCATTCAGGTTTGCAATGGGTAATTGATGTCTGTCTTGTAACTGCCAATGCAATATTTGTGTTCTGTTCATGGTGTGAGAGGAGCTTTGCATTAAAGTTGTTACAGACATCTTGATAGTGTGATGCAGATATCTCAATATAGTGCTACGTTATTATTTCATTACAGCTGCTTCACGCTAATTCATTATTTATAAACATATGTACTGGCTCAGTGAATAGTTGGCAATTTATTTCCATACCCAGTATCTCATTCTTAGATCCCAGCCTGTTATTCTTCTGAAACTTCAGACATTACTTTTATTTTATTTGCAATCAGTGTCATATCAATACAGCAGACACAGTAAGGGAGTAGAAGGGTAACTGCTGTCACAGCCACAAACAGGTTACAAACACAAGCATGGCTTTTTTTGGCAACTGTCCCAGAACCAGCAATTCCCTGATATAGTAGTTTTAAGGCCAAAAAAGTAATAACTTAGATTTGGAATTGGACATAAAATGAGACTAGTTCAGGTCTAGTTACAGAACTGTAACCCAGGCAAAGTAGTGCAGCCCTGAATTCCTGAGAGACATATGACTCAACAAAACAAAAACGCTTTTAACATACAGATTTTTAGGGAGGTTTCTTCACACAAAAGAGAATGAGTAAAAAGCAAAAGAGGGGTCATGACAGCATGTCATGCCAGGTTCTTAGTCTTATGTGATACAAAAGAGTTGCTATTTTTGAAGTAATAGGAAAATGACACATTTCTGGAAATTTATAGAACACATCTGCGGGATAATTTGTCATTTAAAACATAAGTGTTTCAAAATAAATTACTGTAAATTGTAAGATTACTTTTTGTCTCTAGAAGCTATAATAGTTGTCAAAAGATAGCAGCTTGGAATGACTATGAGCCTAATAATTAGATTTCATGTTAAAAAGTAAAGGAATACCGAAGTTTCTTAGGCAATTAAGCTCAGTTTTGAAGACTACTTAATAGAATTTAAAGGCATGAAATACAGGAATGCACAGTAAGATTTACAAAAGAATATCTAATTTATATGAGGTTTTCTTCTGATTTTTTTTTCCTGAGATATCCATTTAGGACATTTTTAGAAAGATTTGAACAACTAATAGTATAGCTGGCACAAACTGACTAATTGTTTGTTTAAGTTTCACTCCAAGTTGCTATTTGACCTGGATATCTTATGATACTATGTCAGCTTTGAACATGAAGCCAAGGGCCAACTTCATCAGTTTAAACTGCTACTTAAATTTGTGGTCTTCTATATTCTGGATTAGCACTTCTGGCAACTGGCTGGATGATGGTTTTTTCACAAGTATGGGTTTTTTTGCTGAAGAGACAAAGGTGCTGCCTCATTCCCCGTGCAGAAATTCTAAGTTCCCCTCCTTCTTGCTGGACCATCCATTGCTGAGGTAGTGTTAAAATATGATCCTTTTTTTACTCATCTGGCGAAGAACTAAAAAGCTTTGCAGACAAACAATCAAATAAAAGTAATAATTTTATTGTGATGGGAAGCCCATGGCCTCCCCATTGTTGGAAATTTCAGAAATCAGAAACAATCCTTTTTGCTTGTTTCAGCTGAATATTTTCAGGAAAAGCACTAAAAAATACTGTATAACAACTTTGCTGTGAAACTGAATTTTAAAATACCAGTATTAGTAATTGAATATTACTCCAACTGGATTACCTGAACACTTTCTGATGTTGTTAACTTCAGTTCAACATACAGAGAAAAAAGTCCAAGCTTTCTGGCTGCTTGATCTACACCAGCGTCTGCAAGAATGTGCGTTTTGTCAGGCCATAGATCTGTAGTAAACCTAACATATAGCACAATGTCAAGGGTAATGCTAATATCCAGTGATGAATATACACTGTATTGATTGTTCTGGTTTGATTTACATTTAAAATGTTCACCCTTATTTCCTTTACATGAAGCCATATTCCCTCACTTGTCAATGGAAGATACATGAAGATACATTCTCTCACTTGCTGAGGATGCATTTCTGACAACTGGGATGGTTAGGAATTCGATAGCGAAGATTTTTTTGCCCCAATACAGCCAATGTAAGAGAGCAAGGTGTGTGAATGTAATTAAGATACACATACAGCTTAAATAAAGAGGGACAATAAAATGCAATGTAAATTCTTCCATAACACTGTCCAAATAACATCAGTGAAGAAAAGTTAGAAAAAATTTGTATACTTAAAAGTAAACATTTTGCTATGCATAGAGTTTTCTAAGCTCTTCCAAAAAGTAATGATGCTCAAAATAATTCAGGATGACATTGAAGATGTGGAGGAAGAAGAAAGATTGCCGAGTTTCAGTTAAATTTTCAGTAATGACAGGGAGGTGCAAACTGCTGACAGTTTAGAGGATGACTTTTCAGCCTTCTTTGCAGTGGCTGGACAAGCTGACTGCTTTTAACAATTAAAATCAAAAGATGACTGCCTATTAGCCTGAGATTTGTGCAGGTAACATGAGACCGAATCTAACAGTGCCATGATGAGTGTATTCCATTCACAGGAAAATCATTGTCCTGAAAGATGTCAGCTGTTTTGTCTATGAGTCTGGATGCTCCGTGCAAATCCTGTAGTGTAAACCTTCTTGCCAGCTTTCCGGATGGTTTCACTTTGACTATGAAGCCAACAATTCCACCTCACTTTTGCTATCAACCCTTTCAAAGCCAACTTTCTTAGGAAAAGAGACAATGTATTTCTGGAGAGCGAGGATAACATCAACTCCAAAAGAGTTCAGAATAAACTCTGGCAACTATTTTTGCAACAGGCCACTCATACGCTGAATTGCAACCTCTTCCCAAGCAATGTTAATGATATCTATGCCATCCATTATATTAAATTATGTCCAAAAGTCATTCAGGGCTTTTCCTTACCTGTTGTCTCCTGGACAACCTTGGAGAAGGTCTCTTCTAGGCCTTGAAAGAAGGGATTACTCCCTGATTCATTTACTGGAGTCTTACCAGTGGCAGAACATGACTTTTCCAGTAGTTCATGGGGTCTCCAAATTAAGCTGTGGCAAGTGGCATTGTTCTAAACAAGCAGAATGTTGAAGTTCCATGACCTGTTTCTCACAGTGTTCTGTAAAGTCTGGCACCATGTAGGCACTTTAAACATTTGTGTAGTAAACTGAGCCTTTCACTAGTTTCTAGGACTGGTAGAAAGAACTTCCAAAATCCTCTTGTATCCCTAGGGTTCTCACTGCAATGAATAAGCAAAAGCTTTAGCATGCAGTCTTTTTCTACACTGCTGCCCATAAGAAGACTCAGACTCTCTTTCAGCAGCCTTAAAGCCCAAGGCAGTCTCCTCCTCATTACATTCAATATGGATTGCACGCCCACCACCTTCAACACAAGTTATGTCTAATTTAGCTTTTAAAGCAACACTTCTGCATAGCCACAGGCTTACTAGAATCACTCAAAAATTGCCTTGAACTCCTGATGGTTATTACACGCAAAGACAGTTCATGATTAAAAAAACAAATTGCAGCAATGCTGGGAGTAAGATCTCATTGGCATGAATGCAGAACAGACGTGATGGATGCTGCTGTGTAGCCACAACAGAGATGTTCTACGCATTTCTACTAGTGCAATCTATAACTTACACAGACACATGGATACTCATGCATCATCTGCATCTTAATGAAGTTCTACAAGGCCAACTATGGCTCAGCTGGCATGCTTCACTACAGCTGGGCAGCTCAGGAGAGTTTTCAGTGGGAAACAGTTGGTAGAAGATTGCAGGATGGAAAACAGGTAATAAAAGCGCTTAGCAAAACATGATGTTAAACAATCAATGATGCTACTCCAAAAGAAATGACAGAAAGTGACAGATAGCAGCATGGTACTGAAGTTACAAGTTGCCAGTTTTAAGGAATGACTAAGAAGAGTAGGAATGAAGGGTGAAAGCTGGTAGAGCAGGATAAATTCATGAGTGACACAGAAAGTGAATAAGGAATGATATGTTTGCTATCTCTTCTACTCTAAGAATGAGGAGGCATCAAATAAAGATAGCAAAAAGCAGGATAGAAACGAAAGCAGGTGGTTCTTTGCACCACCCCATAATTCAGCTGTGAAACCCCTTGCACAGGATGCTGGAGTTGCTTGAAGCGTGCATGGGTTCAAACAACAACCAGGCAAAATAACAGAAGGAAGTCCCTGGAAGGTTCTTCAATACAAAGAACACAAATCTGACTCGGGAAGACCCCTCAGCAGATATCCACTGCCAGTGACTGTTTGGAATGGGAAACTGGGTTGGATTTTTTGATCCTGTACAGCTGCTCTGGGTGCAGGTCCATATTCTTCCCAACGTCAGCAATTATCTCCACGGGTTCTCACTTTGCACCATGTGAGCGACACGAGAGACATGCCGTGCTGCAATAGTTACACAGAGCCGAGGACCACGATTCCCTATCAAATCATGACATATAAGTGGTGCTACACAGCTCATCTCACTGCAGTTACTGGTGTAGGATGGGAAAGTTGCGTAGGTTTTTACAGTTACAACTATTAGTTTTTAACTTTTAGATAACTGTTGGTGGAAATGAGCGTGGTGAGCATGCTGATATAAATGCAAAGCTGGTCTTCACACCCCTGTTTCCTCATGTTGTTACTGTAGCTGCCCAGAACCCAGTCTGAACTCAGCATCTGAGGAGCTGTGCCATACGGCACACTTACATAACTACGGCTGGCTCCTTCTGGGGTTGTTAACACAAATGTTTTCTTTTCTTTTTTTTTTTAAACATTAATTCTTGCACGATAGTAGATTTTCAGATTCATGAAATAGTGAATAAGATGGCTTTAGTAAAGCAGTGTGTGTCCTTGTACTTTCAAGTACGAAGGAGCAGTGAGAGTTCACCTGCTCCAGAGAGCATCACCTTCCCCTCCCGAACGACGAGCAACCAGACCTGCTGGCCAACACCTCGGCGCGGTGCCTGGAGCCTAGGCTGAGCCGGGGAACAACGCAGACATCCTCATCGTCATTCCCTGGGCGTTCTGGGGGAGTGCTAACGCACCTGTGCACCGATTCGCTTTGCTGGGACACCGAGCATTAGCCGGGCAGCACAATGCGGCGGAAGACCTCCCCCGCAGAGCACGGGCGGGCTGGAGGGAGAGCCGGCGGGCAGGCGGGTGAGAGCAGGCTGCGCCTCCTGCCCAGGCGTGGGGTGATGTTTCTGCTGGCGGGGCGGCGGCCGCAGCT
>NW_010271993.1:0-1175 GCF_000690775.1 Eurypyga helias
CCATGCTGCAAGGCCTGGCAGTTTGGCAATCTCACGCTCAACAAATTGTTTCCTCCATGTATTTCTTCCCAAACATGCTAAAACCCCCTTCCCTTCCACTTTGGGCTGCCCATGGGCAAACCAGCCAGGGGTGGCCACAGCAGTGCTGCTGGGGATCCCCCATGACACCACGGCAGCTGGGGGGAGCCCCAGAGCACGGGGATGCTCACTGAGGAAGGGGCAATACTGAAAAGCACATGCAGAGCCCATTGTGAGCCACAGAGACCCCAGGAGGGCCATCACGGGGGGCTGAGCCCCCCATGCCAGGGTGGGCAGCAGTGCAGACTGTGCTGCTGGGGCGATGGGGAAGGGGGTAGCCAGATCCAGGCAGCCCAGCCCAGGCATGTTGCTAGGGATCTCTGGGTTCAAGGCAACAAATCTGGGGGTCCTGAGTGCCCACACCCAGGTCAGGGCTGTGGCAAGAGCCTGGCCCCGGCATGACCCTCCAGCCAGGCTTCCAGCCGCGCAGTGCTCCCAGCCCACCCTGAAACAGCCGATGCTGGCAGCTGGGCCATTGCAGTTGGGCTTCTGCCACGCCAGCCAGCACTGGCCTTCCCAGCATCCCTGCCCATCACTCTGGCCATGTCCCTTCTCCACCTCATGTCCCCAGCTGCCCCTCAGCCCTAGCCTTCTAGGAGAGCAGCCCTGGGGATGGGGACAGAAGGGATGCAGGCCGGGAAGTGGGATTGGCCCCCGCCTCCTTCCACAGGTGGGTTCTGCAGGAGGCAGGGGGGTTCCAGGGGGCTGCAGCAAAAGCCCACACTGCACCAGGGTAAGACCCAGGCTGGGCAGCGCTGGGCTGCCTGTGATACTCCACAGGGACCCTCTGCATCGCTCTGCATCTCTGGCTGCATGGACGGGCCAGCAGAAAGGAGGGTTCTTGGACAGTGCCTGGGTGTCCTCAGGGCAAGTTGGTGAGGACATAGCTCCTCGTGAGCAGGGCAGGCACTGGGCTGAGGGGGTTGAGACCCAGTTCCTGAGTGCTGGGGATGGTGAGGGAGGAAGCCAGCCCCTCCCCACACTCTGCAGCGGGTGGGTGGGGAAGGGCAAGCATCCCATCATCTCTGGATGGAGCCACATGCCCAGGGCAGCCCCAGTGGCTCCACCGTCGAAGGGACCAGGAGGGGGGGGGGGGG
>NW_010271993.1:1328-5296 GCF_000690775.1 Eurypyga helias
GCCACTGGGGAACACCACGTACCGGGCAGTGGTGCGCTGCGGCCGGGGCTCCCGCAGGTTCTCCTTGCTGTGCCAGATGCCATAACCGAAGTACACAAGCAGGCCTGCAGTGGGGACAGAGGGAGCAGTGGCTCAGGCACAGGCCGGCAGCTGGCAGGGATGCAGCCAGCATCCCGGCAGTGAAGAGCAAGAGGGTCAGCCCCAGTCCCTGGGGTGCGGCAGTCCCTTGCTGGGAAGGACTTCCTCAGGGAGCTGCCTGGGGAGCTGGGAGTGTTTCTGGTCCACAGCTTGAAAGAGGATCCAAACCTTAACAGGAACCAGCTGTAATGCTCCAGGAACCAGAGAGGGTCAGGAGGATGCTGGGACACCTCAGCTTGCATCTCCAAGAGGGAAACGGGCAGAAGAGGGCATGATGTGCTTTATAAACCCATCACGGTGGGAGAAGAGCTGCTGAAGCAGCCGGCTGGTGTTGGGACAAGCCTAGTGCCCCTCTCCCCTGAAGCAGCCACCCCCCTCCGAGGTCATCACTCACCTAAGAGCAGCCAGATGGCAAAGCGCAGCCACGTCATGTAGCTGAGCTTCAGCATCAGGTAGATGTTGAGAACGATGCTCAGAGCTGGGGAGAGAGGTACCAGGGGGATCTGTGGGAGAGAAGCAGGCAGGGGGAGGGTGGGTGTGTGAAACATGCAAGACCATGTTCCCTATCCTTAAAACCATAGAGATAAAAGCCAGCACTGGTGAACATGGCGGACAAAGGGACTGTAACCCTGGGCTTTCTGAAAATGACTTTTGCTGAGAAAAAGGTAGCCAAAAGGAACAACGGACAGTTAGGGAGGCAGGTGCTGTGACCCAGGCTGGCAGGGTGGGCACAGGCTCTAGAACAGCCCAGAGGCACTGTTACAAGGACCCAGCGCAATCCAGAGCCAACGTGGTCGTTGTCACTGGAGACGCTGGGGCAGGGGCACGGCAGGGAGGTGGTGTTACCACCCCCAAGGCTGCAATGCACCAGGGCCTAGGTGGGCTAGGAACTGGAGGTGGGGGGAGCACAAAAGGCACAGAAGTGGTTTGGAGGCTGAAGGAAAGAGCTTCACTGCATAGCTCAAGGGCAGACCAACAGCAGGAGTTGGGACAGGCAGGAGAAGAGTGGAAGGATATGGGAATGCAAAGAAGGGATCCCAGGTTGGACAGGAGCAATCCTGTGAGATGGACACAGAGCTGCTGGGGATGTCCCTTCCTGGGGACCTGTGACCATGCAGAATGACACCACAGGCACCAACACCTCCCCACAAACAGTGCTTGCTGACACCCTCCTCCTCCTTCAGCACTTGCAGTGCTTGCACCATACCGGTGTGACTGATACCTGCCATGCATCCATCAGAGCTGCTCTCACCCCATCGACCCTGGCAGAGGAGCTAATCCTGCCTGGGCCCCAGGCGTACCTGGAAGGTCTGCATGCCACGCTGCTGCTCGTGTGCCCAGATGAGGAGGAGGCTGAGCAGGAATCCCAGGCTGAAGAGGACCAGCAGCAGGGAGTAGCTCCAGGTGGGCAGGTGGAGGTGGGTGTTGCCAAACACCAAGACGGAGCAGAGACAGATGGCAGACACCATCAGCGTCACCACGGCCACCGTGATGACCTCGCCTGGGTAGAAGTCGCTGAGAAACTCCAGGTAGGGCTCAAAAGCTGCCTTCAGCTGTCCTGGCTCCCGGTGCTCTTTGCTCTTGTCCCTGTCCACCAGCTGGAGCTTGTCAGAGAAGGACTCATACTCCTTCAGCTCACCAGCGGACGGACCCTCCTGGGGCTCAGGGCTGGGCTGGCCACCAGCCGCTGGTGCAGAGACAGACACCTTCTGCTGCTGGAAGCGCAGGACGATGATGCTAGCAGCCACAAAGGTGTAGGCCAGCAGCGTGCCGATGGACAGGAACTGCACCAGGGCCTCCAGGTCGAAGACGAGGGCCAGCAGGGCCATGAGCAGCCCGAAGACCACGATGCCGATGACAGGCACCTGTGTGCGGGGATGCACTCGGGAGAAGATCCGAAAGAAGAGCCCATCCTCAGCCATGGCATAGACGATGCGTGGCAGGGAGAAGAGATTGCTCAACAGGACTGTGTTCATTGCTGAGGGACAGGCAGAAGAGGAGGACCACGTCAGACCCAAACCACCCTGGTTCCCAGCCCCCATCGTGAGCCAGGCGGGCAGTTCCCACTGCCGCTGCTGGTACTTACCGCAGATGGAGCCAGCAGCCACCAGGAACCCTGCCCATGCGTAGCCCCTCCTGTAAAATGCATCTGCCAGGGCAGAGTCGGGGTCCAGCGTATGCCAGGGCACCATCAGTGTCAGCACCACTGACACCAGGATGTAGGCCCCAGTGGCCAGCCCCAAGGAGAAAGCAATGGCCCTGGGGACAGCTCTCTGTGGGTTTCTGGCCTCTTCGCTGGAGGCCGCGATGACGTCGAAGCCCACAAAGGCATAGAAGCAGGTGGCTGTGCCAGCCATGATGCCCGACAGCCCCTTTGGGGCAAAGCCGCCCTCCTGGGCACTCCAGTTCTTGGGCTGCGCGAGGATGAAGCCCATGACGAGAATGAAGAGGATGACACCCATGCTGATGGCCGAAAAGACATGGTTGAGCCAGGAGGACACTTTGGCCCCAAAGGAGATGAAGGCAGTGGCTATCAGCAGGATGGCAGCTGCCAGGAAGTCGGGGTAGTGGGCCAGGAAAGGCACCTGCCAGGTGCCCACGTGGGTCTCTGTGAAGTTCTTGATTTTGTGATTGAAGATGGAGTCCAGGTAGCCGCTCCAGGCTCTGGCCACTGCGGCTCCCCCGATCATGTACTCCAACAGCACATTCCAGCCGATGAGGAAGGCCCAGATCTCACCCACGGACACATAGGTGAACATGTAGGCAGAGCCTGTCTTGGGTACCCGGGCTCCAAACTCAGCATAGCAGAGAGCAGCCAGGAGCGAGGCAAAGCCAGCGATGATGAAGGACACGATGACAGCGGGGCCAGCGATCTCCTTGGCCACGGTGCCTGTGAGGACGTACAGCCCGGAGCCCACCATGCCCCCGATGCCCAGCAGCGTCAAGTCGATGGTGGAAAGGCATCTGTTGAAGGATGTCTCCATCATGTCATCCTCCAAGGTCTTCACCCGGTTGAGTTTCTGGCAGAAGCGGGTCAGGTCAGCGGAGCGAGGCAGCCACCTTGCCATGCTGGAGACAGGGGGCCCTGCCCTCTGGCAGGGTGAGGACTCTGTAGTGGCGAGACCCTGCCTGGAGACCTGGCAGAGGAGAAGGAAGGCGTGAGCACGGAGATACTGGGTGGTGTGGACAAGGTGGAAAAACCATGGGGGCACATTCAAGATGTCCCTCGCTCCTCAGCCAGCGTGGGGCCCAGCCCCGGAGCACGTTCTCCTCCAGTGCGGTGGTATGGGACAGCTAGCTACCCTGCACAGGTGGGAGGGAAACCACCACTCCCCCCGGGCAGCATCTCCCAAGCTCTCTAAAACAGCTGCATTAAAGCCCAAACCAGGCTGCTCTGGCCCTGCTGAAGGTTTCTTTGCTGTCTCCCCTCTGCATTATTCAGTATCTGCCTCAACTTCTCCCTGGTGTGCTGGGAGCCCACCAAGGGGCCACGCAGCATCTCCCTGCTCCCAGCACCTCGCTGCTTCCCCAGGGAAAGCCCAGGCGTGGCGCAGAGGCGTGCAGCAGGAAGGCCAGAGCAGCTCCAGTGAGGACGTGGATGTCCCTGACCAGACCAGGAAACACTTCCAGTGCTCGGGGACCAGACTCAGCTGTCAACTGCCACTGGGAGAGCTAAGGAGGACACAGCTCGGGGGACCTGCAAGTGCTGCCTCACAGCTGGCGCAGTCTGTGATTTCAGGGATGCTGTCCCCCTCCTGCCGCCCTCCACCCCACGCCAGGATAGGGTCCTGCTCAGAGGGCTTGTGCGGGTCAGTGCAGCCCTGCTTGCT
>NW_010271994.1:0-446 GCF_000690775.1 Eurypyga helias
TGCAATGTGTGTTCAGTGCATGCAACCTGTGCTTGGTGCATGCGACACGCTCCGTGCCTGCAACATGTCAGTGTCTGCTATGTGCTCACTGTTTGCAGTGGGTGCTCAGTGCATGCAACGTGTGTTTGGTGTATGCATCGTGTGTTCAGTGCATGCAACGTATGTTCAGTGCATGCAGTGTGTGTTCAGTGCATGCAATGTATGTTTGGTGCATGCGGCATGTGTTCAGCACATGCAACGTGTGCTCAGTGTCTGCAATGCATGCTTGGTACCTGCAACACGCTCCGTGCCTGCAACATGCTCAGTGCCTGCAACGTGCTCACCGTTTGCAGTGGGTGCTCAGTGCATGCAACGTGTGTTTGGTGTATGCATCGTGTGTTCAGTGCATGCAACGTATGTTCAGTGCATGCAGTGTGTGTTCAGCGCATGCAACGTGTGTTCTGTGC
>NW_010271994.1:703-1587 GCF_000690775.1 Eurypyga helias
GCAACGTGTTTTCAGTGCATGCAACGTGTTCAGTGCATGCAACGTGTGTTCAGCACATGCAACGTGTGTTTGACACATGCAACGTGTGTTCAGTGCATGTAACGTATGTTCGGTGCATGCAGTGTGTGTTCAGCACATGCAACGTGTTTGGTGCATGCAACATGCGTTCAGCACATGCAGCCTGTGCTCGGTGTCTGCAGCGCGTGCTGTGCCCGCAGCACACGCTCCGTGTCTGCGTTTTTGCACAGGCCCTCAACGCCTGCGACAGGCGCTCTGTGTTGCACGTGCCCTCAGCCTGCACACGTCTGCAACGTGCTCGGTGGCTGCGCACGCTTGTGCACCCCCGTTTGCACCCCCATTTCTCACTGCGCGGCTGTGGGGGGGTTGCACGTGCATTCGCTGCCCTGCTCACCGCCTCGCCGGTACCGGCGGTTCCCACAGCATCCTGCATCCCACCAGGACGAGATCTGGGCGTCCCTGTGCTCCATCCCGGTTCCTCGGGAAAAGGGTGGGCAGGGAGCCCCTGGGATGCCCTCCGTGGGGAGCCGGGAGCAGGCCGGGGGTGCTGGGGTGATGCTGGGGATCCCCCCCTGCCCTGACATCCCAGAGCCCGGGGAGGTTTGCAGGCAGCGGCCCCACATCTGCACCGAGTTGGGGCGTGCTCAGCCCTGTGATGGGAGGAATCCCAGCCAAGAAATCCCAGCCAAGAGCCTGTCTCCCGGGAGCGGGATGGATGGAGCCTACCTACACCTCCTCCCTATATTTAGCGCTGCGGAGGCGAGCGCCGTGTGACACCTTGCACAGACGAGTGATTAATTGCGGAGTCATTTACAAACAACCTAATGAATTCCCCACCTCGGGGATGGTTTGGCACGTGACGGGGG
>NW_010271994.1:1630-2126 GCF_000690775.1 Eurypyga helias
GGGGCTTCTTCCCAGGATGCGGGAGCCCTTGGCACGTGGTGTCCCTGCCCTCGGCGTGGTGAGAGTGTCGGTGACCTCGTGTGCCGAACACGCGGGGTCGGTACCTGCCGGGTGACAGTCACCAGTGGGGTTGGCCCAGGACTTGTCTGAACCCGAGGGCGAGGCTCAGGGGGGGTCGATGTTGACCCCCACCCCTCGGTTTTCCCCTGACCTTGGCTGGCAGAAGCCAAGGCACCGAGGGCTCTTCCCCTCGCGGAGGGGGAAACTGAGGCACGCTCAGCCCCGTGCTCAGCCGAGCACACGCTACGCCCTGTTGTAACCCGGGGTTTGCTCCTCTGAGTAACACCCCCACCCCCACTGCCAGGGCTGTTGCTGTGGTCCCGGCCACCTCGAAATAGCCCCGATGGGCCCTGGGCTGGGGGCGTGAGGGCTGCGGGCACACACTGCCACCATGGGTGCTGCCCACCCTGCGTGCTGCCTGGTGTGGGTGCTGCCT
>NW_010271995.1:0-41792 GCF_000690775.1 Eurypyga helias
GTTCCCGGAGCCAGAACCTTGGGCCGGGCCCTCCCTGGCCGGGCCCTCGTGTTCTACCGCTTCCGTGTGGGGAGAACCGGGAGTTCTCGCCGTCGTGTTTGCTCCGGCGGAACTGGGAGAGCCTGGCCTGCGGCGCAGGGCCCCTTCGCGGGCAGCGAGCCGCTGGGCTGCATGGGGGAAGAAACAAACGCTTGTGCGGTGGCCACCAGCCACAGATGGGGTCTCTCTCTCTCTCTCTCGCAGTTCCTGACAGAGCTTACCAGACTCTTTCAGAAGTGCAGAACTTCGGGGAGTGTTTTCATAACGCTGAAGAAGTGTAAGTCCTACAAGGAAGCTGGGGGGGATTTTTTACAAGGGCCTGTAGTGACAGGACAAGGGGTAACGCGTTTAAATTGAAAGTGGGGAGGTTTAGATTAGATATCAGGAAGAAATTCTTCACGGAGAGGGCGGTGAGGCACTGGAATAGGTTGCCCAGAGAAGCTGTGGATGCCCCATCCCTGGAAGTGTTCAAGGCCAGGCTGGATGAGGCTTTGAGCAACCTGGTCTAGTGGAAGGTGTCCCTGCCCATGGCAGGGGGGTTGGAACTAGATGGTCTGTAAGGTCCCTTCCAACCCAAACCATTTTATGATTCCATGATTCTAAGTCTGTTACTGGACTAAAGAGGTGTTCATTTAAATCAGAGCAGTGTTAGCATGTTTTTTTAAAATACAGTTGTAATTCCAAGCGTCTGACAGTAAGAGTAGTCGTATAGACAAATCAATCCGCTGCAGTACTGATGACCTTGAAGTAAGACTGCGTTTCCAGCTGCAGGAAGTACTGGGACTTTATTAAACAGTAATTGGAAATCCTTAGATTTCTGCCAAAGGAGAACTGTGGCGTTGCTTTGGTGTGTTTTTGTTTCTCTGGTTTCTGGCTAGCTGGCACTGCTCCGGAAGTCAAGTGTCCTAGGCTGCAGATCACCGTGCGTTTAAAACATACTGCTGCTGAAGCCAGGAGCTCATGCAGCACGTCAGGGGAAGGATTTACATTGATCCTGGCAGATGTAGTTTAGCAAAGGGATCCTTCCGGGGTTACAGAGGAAGGGGTCTGTATGAATTTGGCAGCAGTGTCAGTTTACATGGCCTTAAAATCCAAGGTGTTTTACAGATCTCCTGAGGAGCAGTTCTTAACATCTCCTGGCAGGAGGCATCTGGTGTTCTGAACAAGCGTTCTCTGTCTTTCAATGCAGATGATGGCCGGACAAAACCAGTCCCACGCAAAGGCCACGTAGAAAGTTTTGAACCAGCGGACAATAAGTGTCTTCTAAGAGCAACTGATGGAAAGAAGAAAATTAGCACAGTGGTAAGTGACAGCTTGGGGTTAGAAAGATTAGTGGCCCTACTTGTCTTTTATTTAATGCTCTGTATTTTAAATAAAACTTGTCTTTACAGGAATTTCATGAGAACTAACCTCTTAATTCCAGAGAAACCATATGGTAGCTAAACACACAGCTTGTGTTTACACTTCAGCATCCCAACACGTTGTTGGGATGCTGAAGTGGTACACTTACCTGAAGTCTTAATGCTTACAACTCAGCACTCCAGATGGGACAGTAATTTACAGTTTTGCTCTGTGTGATGGATTTTGCTTCAGAATGTTGCTGCAGGACAGCAGAAAGGGACTCTGCCTGTTTTCAGCAACCTTGGCTGTTGTGTTTTGAGTTGAGGAAGTTATTTGGAGGGAAGCAGGAAACTGCTTCTGGAGACAGAAGCAGAAGGACACAGGGCAGATATGGAACTTGCAGTATGAGGTCAAATGGTGCATCTCCAAGGAGGAGAAAGTTCCTACACACCCACACCCAAGCTTTAGGTGACACAGAGGTAGTTTCCTATAGACCTGGATGGAATTACTGAAGTTTCTTACAACCCAGGCAAGAACTGGATGTTCCCAGACTCTGAAACACTAGGAAAGGGATCCTTGTTTCCTGGCAAGAACGTGTGAGCGTGGGTAGAATCTTCTAAGCCTTAACCTTGCTTAGCACACCTGCTTGGGATTTTTTTCTTATTTATAGAGCTATTTGTAGTTCAGGGAATGTTGACTAAAAGTTGAAAACCTGCTGTGCGTTTACTTTGAGTGAGAGATTGGGAAAGGCTTTAGCTGACTTTAGCTCTCCCCTGTGATGTAACCCAAGGAAAACATTGCTTTGGAGAGTAGTTAAGAGAATCTGGGCTGCAACGTATTTTTATGGCCCTACAGAAAAATAAAAACTTCCTTAGAATGTGTCTTCACATTCCTCCCGTATGAGATCTCACGGGTCTGGAAAGAATGGCCTCCAGAGGATTTTGTTAATTGCGTAAGGAGTGTTTTCTCTTTTCTGGATCAGTGAATCTAAACCTGTGTCAGTACAGCCTACCCGCCACTGAACGTGATGAGTTGATCCAGCCGCTGCTAAAAAGGCTCCATGGTCAGTGGTGGGTAAACGTGTACTGGTGCTCGGTTTGTAACAGAAGCCAGTGTTTTCTTGGTTAACCTCCAGTATTACTTTTGTAGGTGAGCTCAAAGGAAGTAAATAAATTCCAGATGGTAAGTTTTGTGTGCCTTCTATCTTCCTTTTCTGTGGGTATTGGGGAGTGGTCAGTAGGAAACACTGGACAGCTGTGAACGGGTTGATTCAGTGCTGAACTGAATCAGATTAAGCATCTATACAGATTAGATTTAAGACTACCCAGCTGTCTGCGTTTGGTTTTAAAAAAAAATCTTGCTGTATTTTACCTAACTTTCTGCATTGGTTTAGAAACAATCGTTTCCTAGCGCAGGGTGTAAGAGCATGCTTCTCAGATACCTATCCATTAGCAATATGTAAACTGTTTCCTCTAGTATATTGTCACTTAAGTATTTGCTCTTCTAATGGTCCTGATTGTTGTTTCAGGCATATTCAAATTTGCTGAGAGCCAACATGGACGGCTTGAAGAAAAAAGACAAGAAAAGCAAAAACAAGAAGAGTAAAGCAACACAGTGACAGAACAGCGTCCTGCCGTCACTGTAACAGACTTGACCCTTGCTCAAAGCAAAGTCCATTTCTTTTTGAGTTACCACTTGTCTTTGGCTTTCCTTCCAGCAGGATACTGGGATGTGATCAGTACTTTTGTTTAAACCAAGAGCAGGTGGTGTTTTCTGCGGGTTGTTGTACAGCTGGAGTATTTACAGGGTTGTACGGAAATCGCTTTGCACTCAGCTGCCAACTAGTTCTGTACTTGTGCTGCTGTTTGTTTTGCATCATACAAGTGGGCAGGGTAAAACCTGTTTGGGGGGGTAATGCAGGGTGAAGAGAAATGCACCATAACAGGAGCAAAGTGAGACAGGAGTGGGAGTCTCACTGACAGAATCCCAGTTTTATAGATAAGCCTCAGTAGTGCTAGGGGAAGTGGGTGCCAAGATATTATCAGGTACAGCAGCTTTCCTGTTTCTGTCTTGAGGGACCTGTCTACATGATGCAATGCAGATACCCCTAAGGCAGCCAGCGTGATGCTTGAGCTCTTGCAGAGCCAGGCAGCTGTGCCTTCGCTCTCTGCTGATCCAGCTGTGCTGGCTCAGGGTGGGGGGAGGGCAGGAATCTGCATCATCTTCCCTTCAGACATGGCTTAAACACGCTCATGTCACCTAAGCATTTTTTGTTTTTAAAGCTTCATCCTCCAGTATATTCAGGGATCTGACCTTCCCCGTGCTTCACATCTTAAAGTAGCTCCTTCGTATGAGCAGATGTAAAAGGTGAATACTTTATTGTTCCTATTAAACACCATGAGAAATGGATTTGGCTGTGGTGACTGATGTGACATGGCCTGGTGAATTGCTAGGAACGGTTGTTACCTGTGCCTCTAGGACTGCCTCCCCTGATGCCACTTTGGGTGTTGCTGTTACAACTTTCACAGTTCTCAGAATTCTTGGGTTTGTCTTTAAAGTTGCCTCTATACTAGCTCTGCCCTCCTCTCTACTACATTAGAAGGGCAGAAAAAGTATTAGGTATTGCCTTTACCACTGCATTAGGAAATCATCTGTGTTAAGAGAGAAACAGGAGTAAGGTGTTTAAACAGAAGGTGTGAGGTGGGGAGGGAGGTTAAGCACCAGTGTACTTCCAGAAATCCCTAACTCTTCCACACATTCACTCTAGCAGTTTGATGTGAGATAGAACCTGTAGTTCACTGGCTGCCGTAACTCAGCTTCAGCTTTGCTCAGCTTACTTTTTCCTGACGGGGTTGTGTTACAGTTTAAGCTCCAAGAATTACAAGATTCCCATTGTCACTATGTCTAACTTAATCTGACAACCCCTGTGAAGTAAGCTAGTTCAAACCTTTGGTTATGCCTCTAGCACCTGCAGGTTAATGTTTCTCTTAAATGTCTTAACTTTAGGTCTAAAACCAGTTTTTCCTGTATTGGGTCTTACGTCATCTTTCAGGGAGCTGCTGTTTGATTTGAATACAAAAGTACAGGTGGGACCAGCATAGGCAGCCAGGCTTACAACCCCTCTCTGAACTTGAAATCTACCATATTTTACATTGAGATTAAAACAGTAGGTTTAAAAAACAAAACACACAAAAAGCTTGTAATACGTATTTCAAGAAGGCTCGGTAGCCAAACCTTTTATTACATAAAAACTCTTCTTCAAAAAAAAAGTTTAAAACAGTTTGCTAGAGCTGAAGATAATTCATCCTCTCTAATCCTTGAACAGAGTTTCTCATTTCAGCACTACAATTGCACGTTGACAGAAAAGGCATTCTGAAACTATTTAAAAAGCAGTTTTACACCTTCACAGCTGAAGTCTCTTTTGTGGCATAAGGGGGCAATTGCATGATAATACATCTCTCTGCCTGTAGTCAGGCTTAAGTGCCTATAAGATATTTATTTCCACTTTTTGACATGAATTCACAGTTTCGTATTACACAAAATCCAATCTGGGCCCATAAAAAGCCATTAGTTGCCCGTCTTACGTTATGACGGCTTTTTGAAATGCCTTTTGACAAAACACCGTTGCCTCTTAGTATTAAGCATCCCATAAAAGATGCTTCAAGCACTAAAACAAAACCTTGTATTCATCCCGGTAACTGTACAGGAGAAGTGCAGGAACCCTGCAGAGGGAAGGAAAAGAGGATTTTTAAGCTTTGGAACTGGAGGTTCAAAATGTACAGAGCTTACTGCCAAGGTTTGACACAGGTTAACAGCAGACCCAGTGGAAAAGCAGTTAAGCCTTAGTTCCTGTGACTGCAATTTTCTCCTTCGTTTTCCTTCCACTGATGTAGCCGGGTTGGTTGTCATGGCCGAGCAGTGTTTTGTGTGCAGGCATCATCACACGGGAAAGGAAAACTTCATCAGGCGCTGCGTTACATTCACACCCAGCAGCATAGGGGGTGTTATCTGTGTGTAATGGATGGTTCTACACCAATTAGTAATTGGTTCTTGGTGTAGAAGTGTTCAAGGCCAGGCTGGATGAGGCTTGGGCCTTGCAAGCTACAGGAAGGAAAAACAACCCCCCCCATTTCACTTGGTAATTGGTTACCATGGCAAACCTGAAAATGAAACCTTCGATTCATCTCTAAGAAAAAGGAACCAGTCGATTTTTAGTCTCATTTAAAGGTTAAGTAGTACCTTCAAGCTGAGGTTAAGGTTAAGAAAGCATATGATAAATGAAACTCATCATAGGACACAAATACCCAGATTTCCCTGGACCTGTACCAGTAAATGTGAGAGAGTTGGAAGTTATCAAGCTGGATGTGCCCAACTGTTGCAGCCTGACCGGAATCCAACAAGGAGACCGAGCTGAACATGGATGGTTTTATGCTTAGAAAACAGAAATGGGCTTTACTGGACGTGCTGGGAGAGCCTGATGTGTTCACTGACGGCTGGGCAGTCTGTCAGCTGTGCCAGCTTCCCATCGTATTCCTTCAGAGCGGAAAGAACTAAACGTGCTTGTGAGTTCTGAAAGGCAAGCCGAGCCCCTCCCACGAGAAGAGGGGGTTACTGTGTCGGACAGCAGCGTACCCGAACAGGGGTGTTCACCATTCGGTTTTATGAACAAAGCAGCAAATGAGAAAACGGTGGGAATGTGTTTTGGAATGTCTTGAAAAGGCTTATAGAAGTGAAGAATTAACGTTTTAGTGAGGATACCAAGCAAACTTCCCACAGTACTCAAGGAAGTATAGATGTTTCCTGAATGGTACTTTTTTTCCTCAGGAGGAGGGAAAGGGAAGGACAAATTAAGAGCAACGTATTTCGTAAAGTCTGAATATATAAATAATTGAGATATTTTATGTACCTGTAAGAGCTTAAGCTTACCTCTTTTCCATTTTGATAGTGTAGATTTCATCACAAATTGCTTGCAAGTATGAACATCTCTGTTTTGGGCATCGTGACATCAGCTGTCTCACCGTAGCATCAAAGGCTTGTCGGTCTCCATCAAACTAAGAAGAAATAAAAATAATGGGCAAGGAACAATGATGCAGTCTCACCTTCTCCTGTGAAAGAAGACAGGATTCAGTCTTCTGAATGCCGTGTAACATCAGTGCTCCTTAAACAAATGCGTTTCGAACAACAATCATACAAACAACATGCAAAACTTCATTTTTTACATGTGAAGAAAGTGTATAGAGTTTGGTGATAGCTTTTTTTTTTTAAATGCAGATAGTTTATCACCTTTCACCTAAAAAAAAACCCCAAACCCCGCACACGCTCAGCTTGCATCACTCACTTCTGACCACCCGTACCCCACCATTCCAATATTCTCCCCAGCACTGCAGACCTGGCAGAGCCCCTTCCATTGCTTACACCTTCTTTATCACTCAACTGTCCCCAGGATTTGGATAGATTGGATCAACTAAGTGTTGTGAAAATATTTTCCAGTGTTTCACTGGGGTGTGATAACTGGAGCGGCACTGCTTCAGAGCAGCAGGTACACGGTCCACTTCCAGGCAGGATGCTGTTCTGGAGTTCATTTTTTGGGGGAGCGGGGAGGTGTCCAGCTCGCTAGTAAGAACTGCTGACTTTAAAGCTGCCGCTGTCATTAAAGGTTTTTTTCCCCTCGTCAAGCAGTTTCTGAGATGTTAAAGGTGTCAATATAATACTTACACATCCCCTTTTTATCTTGGCTTCACCAAGAGATGTTACAGTTGCTGCACTCAAAACAACTGCCTCTGTGTTTTGGGTCCTCCTTCATGAACAGCCTCAGGAAACAGCTTTGTTGAAACTGCTATCGATGCTTATTACCCAGAGCTTTGGACTAGGACTTCCTAATAGTGTCTGACAGGACTTGGGCGTTTGACAAGAGGATTCTTCCAGCCTCACTCAAGCTTCTTGGGTAAAAAAATGCTTGTTTAAAAAAAAAATCAAGTTTAAAACCTAATTCGAACACACCTTGAAGGAGAAAAACTACACGGGGTGAATTTTACATTCCACTTCCTTAGGAACAGAATTTAGCATCTATTGTTCAATTAGACTTTTAGTGACAATATTTAATTGCTTACCTCTAACGATATGAAGTGTATCACAGTGGCTTTTGGCAGATCTACCTGTAAAAATGCCATCAAGAAATCAATACTTCTTCAAGAAATCAGTAGTTCTTCTGTTACCAGTTTGCCAACGAGAGATTAGCTGTACTGAAGGTAGTCAAGAGTTTCTGATTTCCTAAAGAAGCACTCATGCTGATAGAACTGGGAATTTACCAAGGCTTTAAGCATTTTAAACAAACTGTTCGTGACATGTTCCATTATGGAAAGCTCCAAATAGGCACAGGCAGACAAGCAGTGTTGCCCGAAAAGCACACACCATTTTAAAGTCCTTTGTGACACAGTCAGCAGAACCTAAAAGCTGTGCAGAGGAAAAAGCTACGTTGGTTTAAACGTAAGAGCACACCTCACAGGAGCAAGTTATTAAATCTGCCACAGTAATTAGCATAAGCACAGCTTAAGAATTTACAACCAAACACTTGTTAAATTTTGTTCTGTGCAGCTGTCCAATACACACAATTTGAGACAGTTTTCAAACATCAAAAGAAACATGCCATGGGTCTTACTTAAGCAGAAGTTTGGTTCATTTGGTATCCAGAGTAAGGCTATTGGCAGTAGTCTGTTCTAGACAGCAGCTGCATCATCCAACTAGGAATTTGAAATTAATTCTTTTGGCTTTTGCCAAATACTTACTGCTAAAATCTCAATCTCACTTGTTTTCTGCTGCAGGCTAGAAATGAATGTCTGAAGTCTTGTTTGCACCTGGTAACAAAAGATGGGCCAAAGTAAAATACACTGCTGCTGGGTTGGAAACACTCATTTTCTGTTTCACAGATGATGAGAACAGAAGAGGCTGCTTCTGACAGAAGGTGTAGAACTGTTACCGTGTTTAAAACTAAAATTCATGTTTCTGATAATTTTTAGTAGCAATTCCACGATAACCCTTGATGAGCAGGCAGGAAGGAGACAGGGGCTAAGCCACTCGGCAGCTGTTTTGTAAAGACCTGATCATACTGGCTCTGCAGTAAAGCAGAAAGAGCTGCGCGTTACAGCGTGAATTCCCACGTACGTAGTTAAAAACTGCCTTTCTGATTCTGGGCGTTTGATAACTTTTCAGAGGAGTGTGAAAACCTGTGATGGGATTCAGTGAATGATCTCTAGCTGAAGAAGGACGTCTGATTTGAAACTCAAACCAAAGTACAGGCCATGCCTTTTAACACTTTTTTTTTCCAGAGCAAGCCAGTGATTCTGCAAAGGCAACGCTTTACAAATGCAGTTGCAGCCTTGCACGAGGTTGTCTTTTGTACCTTGGAAAGATGCTTTTATATATTAAAAACCTGAAAACAGTAAGTCTCTTGAGCTCAAAGCTCAGAGAATAGTGTCCATGGGTCTCTTGGCTCCCCAGAACTATTTATAGGGGGGATTTTTTTGTGGTACACCCAAATTTGGACTGAAAAGGGGATAAGACTACAGTTCTGTTCTACCATGTACTCTAAATATCCTGAAGCCAATAATCCTCCATGGGCAAACTCTGACATTTGTTTCTAGCATAATTTTGTCTTTTCTATGTATTAATACTTATTGGATGTGTGTGTACCTGAATTTCTTGTCGACGCCTGGCACTGGCAGATAGTTTTTCAGGAGCTATAACACTAACGTTAGGCATTACAAGAGTTCCATGTGATTCAAATACACCTAAAATACAAACAAAGCAAACAGATTTAGATTGTATTATTTATTTATACAGAAGTAGCAAGAAACAGCTTACTAGTATTTGTGAATTTTCCAAGATCTGTGTAGTACAGGGTTGGTAAAGCTACTAAAAAAATCCCAAAGTTAAATAGATAGGACAGGGAAATGAGCGTGTAAATTCCCAAATGCTCACATATAACTATGAAAGGCTGGTTCGTAAGCCTAAAAAATTTGGTATTTTATGTCAGTGTTCCCTGGAACTAATCAAAGGTTCCAAAGGCAGAATTTTACAGAGGAATGCAAAAGAAAAAAAAAAAAAGCGCTATTACAAGAATGAGGCAAGTATCAGACAGCAAGGCCCAGCCCCCAGCTCCCCCCAGTTAATAATAAGTAAAATTTGAAATGGCTTATTTTGAAATCCAAATTCCACTCCTGGTAATCACACACACACACACACACACACACACACACACACACACACACACACAAAAGACCCAAGTTAAGCGTGCCCACCTCTCTCCCTCACTGTTATGCCAGAGAGGGGGAAGGAGTTTTTCTTTAAAAGCCACAACCACCACCCCAACTACATCAGTACTTAATAGTTACCAAAAATACCAAACTTTATCCACAAGTACTTAATATTGGGGTTTTTATATAAAAACGTCTTTTATCAGACTAAGGAATGCAAATCTGTAACTATATACGTAAAGGCAGTAGAACAGAAGGTCTGTGCACGTGAGTCTCAACACTAACA
Organism: Eurypyga helias; assembly: GCF_000690775.1. NCBI lineage: Eukaryota > Metazoa > Chordata > Aves > Eurypygiformes > Eurypygidae > Eurypyga > Eurypyga helias. The sequence continues at coordinate 9,919 of NW_010271995.1, forward strand.
ATCACAGGTCACACCATTTTTCATCAAGAGGACCTTTAATTTCTCCTCAGGTAGGAAATGTTTATGGCTTTTGGCTTTGCCCCTGTCCTGAATCACTGCATCAATGAGTGCCTGCGTGGGGAATATTCTCTCTGTTGGTCTGAGCACTCAGTTTGGCGAACATTTCCGTTTTAGATCACTTGGAACAACATTTGAGCTTAGGAGAAAGTGTCTCCTAACCAGAGACACAGCTAGAAAACACTTTCTTGCTCTGACTTTGGCAATACTCTCAGAATTTATGTTCCAGCAATGTTTTCTTATTAAACTGTTTTTAAGGAGAAAGAGAAGCTGTTTGTACAGTCTGTAACTAGAGACTACATACCTGAAATATTAGTAAACGATCCTTTTTGATTTGGTACTGAAAGATTATCTGAGGTTTCTCTAAAAATAAAAAACAAAGAGACCGGGAAACAAATTTACAATAACAAGGAACTACTGTAATAAGACATGGTTTCAGATTATCATACAAACATACTTATTTCATTCCAACAGATACAGAAATTTATGAAGACTTCCCAGCACATTATCTGCAGATTAAATTCTATTCTGGAACAGACAGGAAATCAAACATAATGACATTACAAAATCACATCTAGACGCAATCTTTATTCTTCCTGTGAGTAGAACAAGATGTTCTTCCCATCATGCAAGAATGACTTAGATCGTCATACTAGAATGTATTAAGAGAACATTCCTTCTAAATTACTAGTTTAATCTACAACTTCTTACAGGTTTCTGTGAGATAACACTACAGTATCAAGGTCACATTAATACTTAAGATCACACATATTCAAAGAAGTTTTCACGAGTAAGTTTGGCTCCCTTTACTTTCCACATTCAGGGTTCATGAACAAAGAAATTTCCCAGTGTTACTACAATCACAGTTACTGCATTTCTCTGTTCAGTATTACCAGTAACATGTTTTTCTGTATTCTGTTCTGAGGATCTAGAAATAAGGTAGCTTTTAGAAAGAAAGATACTCTTTCACAGCTTCTAACAGATCCTGTAGATCTGTCGCAGGACACATGAGCATCACGTTAGTTGCAGAGTTAAATGCCAAGGCTGGCTGAGGCCAGACAGAGATGGAAGAGGTGGGTAGCAGGAGACATCAACCACCTGCACAAACTACTCGGAGTTAAGCATTTCCCAGCTTAGCTAGGCCCTCATTGTTAAGTCTATTCAGAAATATTACAGACGTCAAATCTGTTAGTTTCTGAATTCATCTGTGTGACTAAACCACGTCTGTTCCCGCTGCCAGCACATACACACATACGCATACGTACATACTACATAAATACATAAACACTAATTTCAGCAAGGATAGGAACATGGGGTGCCAGGTGTTACTTTCACTTGTGTCATCCAAAGTGTACAGGTGTGCTACAATTACACCTTCCTTTCTGCCGTACCAACACTGCCTGAAAGGGACTTGCTGCTTTAGTTTCTCTGATTACACCGTACATGAAGGTCGTGGGCCTCTGGTCAGTCACAGGGACTGGCACGCAGTCCTGCCATACGACCAGTGCTGCTGTTCTAGCAGCGTTTGAGCTGGATAACCACATGGCTGTTTCATTTGGGAAGGAAGCACTGGATGTTTGAATGTAACAGCAACTAGGGAAATCACTCTCTTACTCTCAATAGAGTTCTATAACCAAGCTCTTATTTTTTAATCAAATAAAATCAAGGTTTAACTGATCATATCTTAAAATTATTTCATTAAAACAAACATATATTCACTTCTGATTTTGGCTACTCATGTTTACATGTGGTGCTACTTACCTACTACATCTTTCATCACAGATTTTAGTTTTCAGTTTCTGGATGAGGTGATCTACTAAGTCCGATTCTAAAATCCGTTTCTCCGTCTGTCTCTCTTTCTCAAAGGATTTCACCTATGATGTAGTTCAGTAGTTCTTATGATTGTTGATTCTTAAAATGACATATGAATAAACTTACCAATTTTAATCAAAAGCAAACTGGCTTATACACCCATTAAAGGTGAAGCAGGCAAAGGTAGGAAGCTATCATTACCAATCAATCACTGCCAATTCAATCTTTGATTACATTTTTTTTAACCAACTGATTTCCTTTGTATTCCCAAAGCTTAAACTAGCTTGGCTACCTGTATTTAATATGTGATCTTTTTTTTTTAACAGAAAGGTTTGTAAGTGCAAATGCCATATTAATAATAGCGTATTTGGTTTGTGTCTTGTTTTTTAGTTAAGGAAAAATGTTAGAATAAGGCTTGCCTTTCAGTTTGTGAGAGTTAGACTCAAACATTCAAAACTTAATCTTATCTGCTCCATCTTTAGTGGGAAGACATTCCTCAGTAACACCACCATTCACCTCATTAGCATGTTCTTTGTCGGTTTTGCTCCAATAAAGCCTTATTTAAAAGAACATCCTGTAACTGCCTCGTGGAAGGCATTGATATATTGCGTTCTCATCAGCAAAATTTACTTTTTCATAGTTATTGCAGAGTTATTTGCTATCTCTGTTACAACAACAAGGAGAGTGAATAACAAGTGAAAAATATTTTAGCAACGCACACTGGCTCAGTAACACGGCCATGCCAGAGGCTGTCAAATGGTTATTTTTTTCAGTCAAAGAATGAATCTTTATTCAAAGAAAAACGGTCTTTTTTCTACTGATCCAGATTCAATAATATTTTAAAACTTTTAACTTCTAAAAAGCTACCAGAACCACAGGCTGCAGTGGCAATTCACGTTGTGATGCAGTCCAGTCTATCTTAACCTACAGAGATGATAAGTGTGGTTCAGACCCTGCCCATCTGAACTACATGGATTTTTTTAGATGTTATGGTTGTATTTGCTTTGGAACATGGGAAGCTGTCAACTGGAAAGGTGACTGAGCCAACTAATTAATTTTGTACATTCAAAGAAGTCAGAGACAAAAAGAAACCTTTTTTCACATAAAGACACGGATGGATGACTCAAAGTCAAGCAACATTTGCACTAATTTTCACACTGTCCTCGAGGAGATGGGGTCTGTGACTAACAGCGTTATGGACAGATAAAAAGCAGGCTTCTTCAGAACTTTCTACTACTTGGCAACTGAAAGTGTATTTACCTCAATTCCCCCTACTGAGATACTTCACTGAAAATAATCATGATCTTTAAAGGAAGAAAGAAATGTAGAACAAGTGATTACAAATCCGAAACAGCATCAAGCATCCTCTGGTCGGACACTTACCTTCACATGACTTCCCTCTTTATCTGACACAAGAGCCACATACGTAATCCCAGAGCATCTGCAATACTCCTGCAGTTCTTCCTGGGACTATAATGGGAAAAGGAGAAGGGGAGTGGGACAGAGGTTTGACACATTATAAAATCATCACTTGAGTAATCAAAGTCTCCTCTCCTTAGTTAAAGTAACGATATGCAGCAGTTGCACTAATTATATAAGCTTCTGAGGGAGATCCAGGAAGTGAAACTTCATTATGCATATATTTATCCACCTAATGCTCCTTCAAAACTGGAATCTGTCTAAGTCTACACTAGACAGAGACAACGCCTAGGACCTGCAGTCCTCGTTCCCACATGGAAGAGCTGGCTGGATCTAGAAGCGCAGGGTGCAGATAAGTGAAAAATCTGCAATGCAACGTCAATCAAACAGTGGCCACCCTGCTGTCTGCAGCGTTCAGCAATAGCTCAGTCCTGCGTGAGTGAGGCTCTGTCATGACTCCAGCTGGTTTTCATGGAAACCTGAGACGGACATACATCATTCTCTGCTCTAAGCTTACTAAAGGGCTTGCTGTGCTGACTGAGCAGCGGGTTGCAGGATGGCACTAGACAGAGGCAAAAACTACCCAAATCTTCATTCCTTAAATAACTGTACAAAGAAGAGAAGCCAGGGTGATGGTAGGAAAAAGCATAATGATCTGGATTTTATTTTTTTTTTCCCCCAGTTCTGAGGGACTGAAACCATTGGAAAAGTGCGTGAGCTCCCAACTCCCTGCTCTGCAGCACGACTCAGAATGGGCAACTGCACAAAGTTTCTTTTGTCGGAATCCTCAGGTAACTGCCACCGCTATTAAAAGTGGCTGCAGCATTGCCATAAGCTCACTACTCCAGTGAAGCAGTAGCGGCTAAAGGTCTGCTTGTTTTCAACCCAAGGGAAAAAGGGGCACAACCCATCCTGCCACTTTCCCTCCCTCCTGCCACGCTTCTCTCCAGGGACTGTGTGGGGACCCCACAGTGTATCCAGTAGGAAAATTTATTGTGTTCACTGGTACTAAATACGGTTCTGCTTTGAAGCATCCTCATTTCACTTAACTGGAGCTAACTGGCCTCATGGTAAATTCATTACGTGACCTTTCCCCTTAATTTCAATAGGCCTTGAACTCCACACTCTGTGTATAATTGGAGAAGGACACTTAATTCCTCTGTGCTCTGAGGAGCACATAAAGATCCTCCATCACACTTTTCAATACTCCGGGAGGTAGAGAGGAAGAATGCTGCAAGGCCAGTGAGACTTTCTTAACATTACTGCATCTGAATAGAACCTTACATACTCAGTTTTATTAGTCTGGAACTCAGTAAGAACTAGAAAAATGTGAAGAAGGACAGTCTTGGGCTGCAATAATCTCAGAGAAGAACACAGTTAACAGAGAGATCTAGAAATCCTACCTGGGACCAGTCATACATTATTTCGGCTGGAATTCCTGCAGTCCAGAGTTTCTGAACAATATTGATAGCTCTACCCATTGACATCTGACCAACACTTACAACCAGCAAATCACATGAGCTGACAGAAACCTGAAGGAAAGTAAAAACAAGGGGGACAATATTAGCCACAAGACCACCTTTTCCATAGGGAAGTTAAAGTAACAAGGATAAATATACTAATGTTTTTGAAAATGCATCACAATGAAAAAAGGGGGTTAGATCCATCTCTTTTTAGAGCCACAATCTACGTCAGCGTGTTTGAAAGTCACATCAATCCTTGATGACGTACATCATGTAAAGCATCTGTACAGCCTCAGCTTGCAAAGTATCCTAGCCTATTCTGTTCTTCCCGCTCTGCTTAGCTATGCTAATTTATTCTTATAAAGGTTAATAAAACACACATCGCACAACCAAGTGAAATTGTGTGGCATGAAGTTTCCTTCCATCTCCACCTTCTATACTTTTATAAAGCGAGAAGTGGTAGGGGCAAAGTAACACTTACTACCTAAATACCTACAGTTGTACTCTTCCATCTGAAACAATCCACAGGCCAAGAAAAACGTCCCATTTAAATTAAAAGGGTATTAATCTGAAGATCCTCTCTTCCCCTAATTCTTATTTTACTAAATAATTCTACGTATAGAAACACAGAAGAAAACAGGGTATCTTAACGTTTGCTGTCTATTTCAGTACGGTATTATTTTGGAACACATCTGAACATCTTATTTTTTGCCTGTCTGTAGCGACAGTCAGGTTACTGAACTGTCAGTACAGGAGTAAAACAGTAACCCCCACCTCCCAGAAAACAGACTTACAGAATCCTCCACAGTGGAAACAGCAGCAGTTATTTTATCTATAGCTATGCTGACTCCAACAGCTGAAGGAACCGGTCCTACTGTCTGCGGTCCTCTAAACTCTGGAATCTCAAAAACAAGATGAAAACAAAATGTCAGGAAAAAATAGTTATCTTTGAAAACCTTCTTGATGTTTTTCAATCTTTTCTTTTCAAATCTAAATCATTAAAAAGATGAGCACATACCAGATGATCATATCTGCCCCCAGCAGCAAGAATTTCAGGCACAGTTTTCTGCCTTCTTCTGATGTATGCGACAAACTGAAAGATAATACCATTGTGCTGCTGTATTTTGTAAACTAGTCCCAGATTTATAGAAACCTGTAAAATAAAAATTAATATGTGTACAACATCTGTAGCAGCATCACCAGCTAACATAATTAATTTCCTATTAGCAGGATGGATTCAAAACACTGTTCTTGCATAAGACAGACATACAGAAACACTCCTTTTCTCCCAAAATTTAAAATAAGGAAACGATGCTTTAATCTTAAAGCATCCCAAGAGATCTATAGCACAAACCCCAAACAGCAAGTGTCAAGGAAGATGGAGGAGGGCAGGCTTTTAGAAGTCATCTGCTCTCTGTATTTTTTAAATAGTTTCTTTATGCTCAAGGTAATGCCTTCATTCTTAGTTGGGAAAAAAAAAATTAGATAGAAATTAAGCCAAAAAGATTTCTGACTGGAAGAGGTTTTATTCTTAAAATGTGTCTTTAAAAAAAAGAAAAAAAAAAAACCAAAACACCAACCCCCAAAAACCAAAAAACCCACAAATACACAACAGTGCCACAATTCTATAATATCATTCCTTTGTTCCCTGGCAAATTACAAAGCCCAGCAGCCTATAAATCTATTTATTTATTAGCAGAATATTTCACAAACCTGAAGTTTTATTCCAAGTTGCTTTAACAGAACAATGATTTCCTCTAAATCTTTCATGCCATGCTTCAACAGCTGAGTGACACCTGGCTTTTGTTTTATCATTGTGTTTAGGAATGGAAATACGTTACTTGCTTCTCCCTTCTGCTCAATGAACCTGCAGAGTCGAGAAAGCTAAAACCAAAAATCAAATAAAAAACCTAGGTAGCTCCACCGACAGCACTCACAGTAGCTCACATCTGAAAAAACGAAAAGTATCTGACTTGGTGTGAGTAAAGTATTTGCCTTTTTGCTTGTTTTGCCCAGCAGCCTGTTTTTACCTAGTGAGTTAAGGAAAGGAATGGACAAGGCACAAGTCTCATCAGGGTGCCCAGAAGTTAACCTCAACTCTTTGTGCACATTCATCAACATTTGCAGACAAGTTTCTCTCAGTTTGTTTTACTAGACAGCCCTGTAGAGTGTTCCATTCACTCTTCAACTGCTTCTGCAGCCTGAAACGTAGGTTTGAAAGAAGAGAGAAGCTTCGACATTTGCAACACCGGCTTTCAGACAGAACGAAGAACAAAATCAGATCATTCTGAAGGGACTACTCTAGTTTGAACAGCAGATGTAACAGTTCATTGTTCTTACTCTGGCTAATTAAAATGCAAAGTAAATAAAATATTACTGACTTACGGGAAGTTACAGGGAAATTAACACCAAATTTAAATTACTTACACTACTTGATGTGAGAGAAAGATTACAGAATTTGGCTTCCACTTCTCTTTTAGTGAGCTTTTCAGTCTACAAGAGAAAGATTCAAACATATTCAACAACTGAGTTACCAAAAAATTACTATTGCTGAGAAAAATTAAAACACAATTTTTCAACACTCGTAATTAAAGGTGGCATTTACAAAAGGCAATAATACTGTAAAAGAACAAAACCGATGAATAACATATTTTCCATCTATCTTGTAGTGAAGCCATATTTGGTTTAGATTCAAGAAGCAACAAAAAGTAAAAAATACCAGCTTCGTTGAAAAGCAGTTCTGCACAAATACTGAAGTGTTTATGTGAATTAATAACAAAAAAAGGAAGTAAAAAGAAGCATTGTTATGACTGAAACATTACCTTAATTATTCAAATGAATTTGATCTATTTTCTCAGCTTACAAAAGGTAAAAATACCAACATGACATTAAGATACGGAAGTCTTTAATTGAATAGCCTACCAGTTCTTAATTATACAGGCGAACAATCCTCTCAAACACAAGCTTAAAAATCATCTTAAAACATCCTAATTCAGAAGTAACAGGAAAGTAATTAACCTAAATTTACAGCCCAAAGACAGCCAGCCTTTTTATGTATCAACAGGATATTCCTTGTTATGCTGGCAATGCGCTGTTACTCATTTTTAGAGATAGCTCCACAAAATAAGATACGCTACAGTGATGATTACAGAGGTTAGGTCAATAATTAGTATCTTACCACAGCATCATACAGAATGATGTAAACTTGATTGAGTTTATCCTCTGGTATCCCACAGTGCAAAAGTATAGCTTTCAGTAAGGCAGTGTGGTTCAAGTAAATACTGTAATTTCTTTCCTAACAAAAGGCAAGGAAAAAGAAAGAAAGAAAAAAAAGTTTTGCTTGCACTCCATTTTGCTTAAAAAAAGTTTCCTAAACATGTAATAATAGTTCAAAACTAACTTCAGACCCCTTTCCACCACCTTAACTTCCATCTGTAACTAAAGAATGGCAAGGCTTGTCCCATTCTACAATAACCACTTGCCTGACGGGAGACAGCCATTATTTCAACGGCATTGGAAGGATTCAATTAATACATTAATACATTCAATAAATCCTTTGCACATAAACCTCTCCTTCCTTTTCAGTTTACCTATGAAACAGATTTTGATTTAAAATGACAGTGTTCCACAACTGACTATCGATAAATTGTGAAAGCAGTTCTGTACTGGTAAAGGTTAAAGGAACTATTCTTTTCTAGACACATCAGACTAAATATTTACTTGGATTAAAATTTTAGGATGGAGGAGAGAGCATAAGGGATGATTAGAGAATCTACCTGTAGTACTGAAAACTCTTGAATGATTTCTGAAATGGCATAAATTGTTTCTGCTAGAGGCAAAAAGCTATTTCCAGTAGACGTAATAATGTCAAATGCACATTCCAGGAGTTCTTTGGGGTGACAGCGGTCTAACTTCCGAGGTCTGAAAACTCGCTCTATGCAGTATCTGAAGGAAACATGGAAGAACGAATCAGCATTTTCAGTGGTCGCTGTCATAAAGCATGGCACCTGTGCAAAACACCACTTCTAATGTCCCTTACCTTTTCAAGTTAGTTATGTTATTTCTAGCTACAAATCTTGCAAAAGGAATCTGAAAAACAAAATACATGGAAATTGTTGAAACAAAACAGTCAGTATGACTGAGCTCTGAAACAGGAGACCAGTTACTACACTGTGCAGGAACACTTGTACTCACATATATGTAATAATGCCATAAATATTTGCCATTGCCAAGCAATATTAATCTAATCATCCCTCCTATAAATTTTAAAGAAAGAAAAAACATCCCCCTCCCCACCACCTTCCTAGAAGAGCTTGGAGAGGAAAGGGACACAAGGACCTTTCTTAATTACCCTAATGCATGCAAAATGCATCATAAAGCAGCTATGAACACGTTAAAATGCACAAACAGGTATTTTGCTGTTTCTGTAAAGATATAAAGGAATATTTTTTAATAAATTTTTGGTCAACACATTTTCCACAACAAGTAATTCCAACAGAAAGATGAATGTTGTAGATCCTGCCAAAATCCTTAACTGTGTATAGTTACTGTATAATTACAATAAACTATGGCATAGCTTGATGCTGTCAATACAAAGGAAAGGTGAGTCACGCTGACCCTAAGTTAATGAAATGGAATATAAAAAGTCACGTTCCTTAAGCATCAGTAATAAACCAACAAAAAAACCCTTAAAGCTTATAGGTGTTAAATTTTAAGTGCACGACAATTAACGAGGCCAACACTGCATATAATCAGGTAGTAGTGATAGAGGAATCCCAGACTATAAAATTTCAACTGTACAAACAGCAATTCATCTCAAGATCAGAATGATCTTTGACAACATTCACTTGAGGGGACTATAGAACAGATGTTACCCACATTCTCTATAAAGACATATATATAAAGACAAGGGATGGGAATATAAGAATTTTCACTGGTCATTGGGAAAGTCTTGTCTCATATGTGCAAAAAAAAAAAAACACAAAACCAAAAACCACAAGAAAAACTCTAAACACAACCCAGAGTCATATCCACCAAATTTATGATACAGCGTCATTTTCACCTATGTTAAGAAAAAGTGTGTTTCTTCTTTATGTGGTCAGGGCTCCAGCTGTCCAAACCAGGACAACATAGAGGAATACAGGAACAGACACTGAAAGATACACTACTCCAAAAGTCAGAAGAAATAGAAGCCTAAAACAGATTTGTGGATAGTGAATCGAGGGTATCTACAACCATCACGGCACCCTTCAAACCTAGGCTTTCCTGCAGAGATGACAGTACTTACTCTGAGGTCATAAGGAAGCATTACCAGCATCCCACTGTGATCCATGAAATAGGAAGCTTCATTATGTTCGTATAGTTTTTTATTCCGAGGCATTAGCAGCGGAGTGTGCAGCTCAATGGCTCCTGCAAAAAAAAAAAAAAAAACAAAAAACCAAACCAGTAAATACTATTATCTCCCATTTCTGAAGTAACGCCTGGTTTTTACAAGCTCATGAACAACCTTGCAGGGTATGGTAGTCTCAACCAATAGCTTTTTAAAATTGCATTATTTTGTGTTTTTAACAGATTTTTCCTCTTCTACCGTTTAAAGAAAGTCATCAAAAACTCTGCTTTTCTGCCTTGCACACTGTTGGGGTCAGCAGGTAGCCCGCAGAGCAGCAGAGGAGAACTGCCCATTCCACAGCCCCACCAGAAAAGTCACATTGCCTCCCCCCCCCCCTTTAAACACCACCTTTCCCTAAACCATGCATACAGAACACAGAAAACCCTACAGATACCCGGAGCACTGTTCTGGTTTAGGGGCACTTCCACAGAGAACAAGTGTTGTTCAGACATGCCACATCTTGTACCTCAAAAATGTGCTACAAGTGTTTACTGTTCACTTCAAAAACGCAAAAATACCATTGTTTTGCTGGCTATATTTTGCCACCATCTATCTGTGTGAATCCAACCTTCATTGAAACCTTACTATTAACAACAGTATCAATAATTATTGAAAAATAATTTCCTGTTCTAAGTTCGCTACTGATTCTCTAACAACTACTTCGTAATTGAAGCTTTACTCATGTCTTCAATTAGATTTTTACATAAGCATTTAAATCAGGAAGAAAAAAAAAGTCCCAAATCCAAGGAAATGCTTCTAACCATTACTGACGGCAGATACAATCTAACGTAAAAAACACATCTCCAAAACCTTCCAGCATTTTTTTCAAAAAGAATGAAAACATTTCAACCTGTACATGCTATGAACTGGTAAATGATGACAAACACTTTCCAAAGTCTGGCAAGCTTAGCCAGGGAGGGGGGTAGTAACTTGACTCTGCATTTCTCAGTTTCTTGTTCTTTCATATTACAGAATCACAGAACAGTTTGGGTTGGAAGGGACCTTAAAGGTCATCTAGTCCCACCCCCCCTGCCATGGGCAGGGGCACCTTCCACTAGACCAGGTTGCTCAAAGCCTCATCCAGCATGGCCTTGAACACTTCCAGGGATGGAGCATCCACAGCTTCTCTGGGCAACCTGTTCCAGTGCCTCACCACCCTCTCTGGGAAGAATTTCTTCCTGATATCCAATCTAAACCTCCCCGCTTTCAATTTAAACCCATTACCCTTTGTCCTGTGACTACAGGCCCTTGTAAAAAGTCGCCCCCCAGCTTTCTTGTAGCCCCTTCAGGTACTGGAAGGTGCTATAAAGTCTCCCCGTAGCCTTCTCCTCGCCAGGCTAAACAAGCCCAACTCTCTCAGCCTGTCCCCATAGCAGAGGTGCTCCAGCCCTCGGAGCATCTTTGTGGCCTCCTCTGGACTCACTCCAACTGGTTGATGTCCTTCTTATGTTGAGGGCCCAACAAATTTTGTCAAACCCTGATCATGCTTAATCAGACTGTAATGTAGTAGGAAATACCTCTATATGAAAATTCTCCATTTTTATATAAAATAATATCATGATCACCTATAAACCAATATGATTTATAACATTTCAAATGTGACAGTGTGTGCATAAATTTTCTTCCTCCTGTAAAAACTAATTTTAAGCAAATACTATGGCTGATGACTGGATGGAGTCATGGAAAGAAAAACCACCAAAGACTATTAAACATCATGACACCAGCTCTGGCTCACGACATTTCTGAACAGCAAATCATGGCTAAGAGCAGCATCACTGAAATTACCACTATATACTTGCTCTGTTTCCACACTTTCTTAGGCCATTCCCATTCTGGCTATGTTCAGAGAGAGGCTACTGTGCTACATGGAAGCTTGGACTTTGGCTATGGAGATATCCTTATATTCAGATCTAGATTTTACACAGCACCCCCTACCTCTAAAAGCTTATACAGACCTATCTGAACAACCAATACATCTGAAGATATAATTAAGATTTTCAAGGTTCTTTCTATAGAAAATTTACATTATTCAGATGTGAAGTTGACAGCTTTTACTGGGACGCTGAAATAACAGAGAAATTAAAAAGTGAAACTTCAAAAGGATATGCAACTACTGCACATACTTTCTAACTCATATGATCGCAGTAAAACCACTCCATTCCATTCTCTTAAATCTATTCAATCAGTAAAAGGAAATGAACAACTTTTGTAAACACACCCACCGTGTCTTTTAAATATCCGGCTGACAATCTCACATACATGCTGCTGTATCTTGGCTGCCCAAACAGAAAAACTACCCTGAAACCATCACAAATAAAAAGTAGATATATAATTCATATGCCATGAACACTCAATGTAATACAAGCAATCATCCCATGTAATACAGCCAATAAGCATTCTGCTATCTCACCCCACTATAAATAACTTCCAATGCTCACATAACAATAACTAACTACAGCTACACAAAATATTACTGTATTGTGTTACCTTGCATTATTTTAGATGCAGAAAGATTTAAGATTTGAGAAACAGGGAAGGATTACTTTGATTGCCAGCAGAATACACTGCCTCTGACTGCTCTATTCTCTTTCTAATTGCGGCAATCAGACACAAGTACCATTAGTTTGACAGAAATTCAGAGCAAAGCAAATAATCCTCTGGACAGAAGCTTAAAGCTTTCACTGCTACCATCAAACACTCCTCTTTTCTTCATTGAAGAATGAATGTAAGGTTCAAATGGGAAGTGGTTGTTCAAACCCAGATAGTAAAGGTTTGTAACTTTAAATAGGAACTGTGAAGGTTCATCTTACAAAGACAACGCAATTCACAGAATCATAGAACGGTTTGGGTGGGAAGGGCCCTTAAAGCCCATCTAGTTCCAACCCCCCTGCCATGGGCAGGGACCCCTTCCACTAGACCAGGTTGCTCAAAGCCTCCTCCAGCCTGGCCTTGAAGACATCCAGGGATGGGGCATCCACAGCTTCTCTGGGCAACCTGTTCCAGTGCCTCACCACCCTCTCCGTGAAGAACTTCTTCCTGATAGCTAATCTAAACCTCCCCACTTTCAATTTAAACCCGTTACCCCTTGTCCTGTCACTACAGACCCTTGTAAAAAGTCCCCCCCAGCTTCCTTGTAGCCCCTTCAGGTACTGGAAGGTGCTTTAAGGTCTACCCAGAGCCTTCTCTTCTCCAGGCTGAACAAGCCCGGAGAACAAACATGTTTTGAGTTTACCCATATAAATGTTTTTTTGAAATGCAACACAGGAAAAAAAACCTCCAACAACCCCTAAACAAACCTTCAGCAAATCACTGTCATAGGTATAGTCTATAGCTGGAGATATACGCTGTGAAAAGATCTGACTCATCATAGTCCGGTAGGCCTTTCCATCCACATTTGCCAAGGTATGGTGGAGTACTTCATGGAGTTCAGATTCTTCCATTTGTGGTGGTGGAAGATGTTCACTTTTTAACACCTCCACAGCTGTTGGTCGTGCTGCAGGATCATGGTTCAGGAGCCATGTAATAACTAATCTCTACAAATTAAATCAAAATCGTTTAGTTTAGAAAAATTTTATATATTGAAAAAAATTATAAGACTACAGGGGACAAAAACAGAAAGCAAGATCTGAATCTTTGGTAGATATTCTTCGCTTATGAAATTCTAAATATCTTATATTGTGTTATTATCTGAATAAAATTTACTAAACCAAAAACTATTACAAATGTGTCTCTTGGGATCACAAAATATGTAGTATCCTTTGCTGTCTATGTCTAGCTCTGGTATCTCTTCATTAACAGAGTTAAGAGAAAACTGAGTCATAGGCATAGAAATCACGATTTAAGAGTTACAGATATTAAAGAAGGGGGAATCTTCCTGCCATATTTCAGTACACTGTACAAGAGGAACACACTTTTTTGGTACCAGTAACATGCAGATTGCTGTTACACAGGTGTAACAGCCAAAACCTAATGCTAATGGTCAACAAGAGGCTACTAGCACAAGGACAAAATTAGCTGGGGCATCCACTGCTCCTATAATTTCATTTTTCTGCCATGGAGGCATTCAGCACAGCTCTTGGCAGCTCTTTTCAAACTCACAGCATCCAATTTAGCTTGAACACCTCTTTCTGTTCTGTGACAGAGAACTCTCTCAGAAGTTTAAGTTAAGGATAGAGAACAATATAGCTGCCGTCTCCTCAGGTCCAAAAAAAAAAAAAAAAGAAAAAAAACACATCAAAATTGTCCCTCAGAGCCTGAAAGGTAGCATGGTGAACTCTAGACTTCTTTATGACTGTTCTCAGGCAATTTTGTGGGCAAATATATTTATTTGTCAATTTCTTTTCTTCTGAGATTTTTCCCCCCATTACGTTATTCTAATGTCACGTAATAAAAATTTGGCAGAGATTACAAAGTTAAAATTATGTGGGAAAAATAATAATTAATGTTTCTTAACAGGAAATATCTAACAGTTAAAATGTCTACAAAATTACCTGCTTCGCATGCTTGACTTCATCGAAGTCTTTAGGAAATACAATAGCAGGCTATAAAACAAAACAACAACAAAACAAAACAAACACACAAAAGTAAAACCACAAAATCAATTATAAAAGAGGCAGTCCAGCTTGCTCAGGCTACGCTTAAGTTCTACATATTTAAACAGAGAAACTAACCATTTTTATTGCTCATGGGGGAAAAAACAAACAAAGCAACCAAACAATCATGGCAAATTTAGTCTGAAGAGCTAAAAGGAAAAAAGAATGTCACAGATACACATTTATGATGGTCTATAAAATGAAGATACAATCTGTAATCATGGGCATTTGCCAACTGGCTCTGACCCACTGGGTCTAAACACAGGTGTAACTAAAGCCACGATGTCTTGAGCTGAAGTTTACATCTCTAATGTTTTGCACTATAAAAGTTAATTTAGCAAGTAGAACACTGACTGATGGTAATGCCATCAGGAAATCCACAGTGGATTAAGGGAATGTCAGTACCAGCTCCAATTTTATTCTTCACTTTCCATTATATATTTAATAAACGTTTTGTTTTTAAAACCACCCCCTGTGGAAACATTTTTTCGATGTCGTGCATCCTTTTACATCCCACAAACTACCTGATGCATAGAATTAGTGCATTTTCTATCTGTGCACTTACCAGTCTTAGCTGACCAAGAACAAAGATCCTTTCTGACGCAGTACTCATTGGATGGTAAGACATTTCAAAGAATATTATACCCAGACTGAACAGGTCCACTTTCTAATGAAGAAAAAAATAGAAACTTGAATGTGAATCCTCTGCAGATCATGAGAGCAGAGAAGTCGTCATGTTTTGGTTAAAGTTTGCAGTATATTACAGCCAGAGAGAAAGGTGGGGGATTTCATGGTTCTGGTTTTAATTTTTTATTTTTTGTTAGTGACACAATCTATTAAGATTTGGTAATCTTCAATGACTTCTGCCATCACAGCACTGCCCTGAAGTAAAGGACTCCCACTTTGAAAACACTCTTGCTTTGAAATTCAGCTTGTCTCTGCATACAAGCAGGATTCTCTTTGATGGAACAAACTCACCCTGCCTCCCAAAAGCACAGTCTAGGAATCCAGAAGAGCAGTGTATCCTTTCGATAACGGTGTTTCACCTTAACTAAAGGCTGTAGGATTTCTATCCTACTCATTTATAAAGGCCTTCCAACTTGAAGTTGTTTGCACCTAGTCATGGTCACAGTACAGGCAGAAAAACTGACCTGCCCACATCCTCCTACCCTTGGTCTCCTCTCAGAGGAGCATTTCTCATTCCCTTGCTTATCACAGCAGTCCCACCACACCTTGTTCCACCCTGAATTCACATTTGTGGAGCAGGAATTACCTAAACTGTAACTCAGATTCCATGATACCTTTTAATTAAGTCTACTTAATCATACCTGATTGTATGTAGACTTAGTGCTTCCTTGGACCTCTGGGCTGACATATAGCGCGGTGCCAACCATCCCTGTCAAATTACCTACATGGCAAAAGACAAGAGTACTAGTTTCAAGAAAATGGGAGAGAAATGCAGCAAAGCCAAGAAAAACCTCACTCTTCTTCCGTCCTCCTTTCTTCTAGGCTGGAATGAAGCCCTTCTTGAGAGAGACCCAGTCAAGAACAGTTTGCAAAACGGACAGTTTTGTATCAGAAAAAGATACAAGAAAGAGACATCTGTATCCCAGACATCAAGTATCTGTGTCTATCCACAGTATCTAAACATATCTGATGCTTTAGAGAACTGCAGTAGTTCAGCACACAATACAACTGAATTTCACTTCCATTACACTCATCTTAAGATGCACAACGTACTAAAGTTTTCTCAAAACAAAAAATTCAGCCAGTCATGGAAAGAGTCAAAAAAAAAATCCAAACCCAACCAAACAAAAACCCTTGAAATTGTCCCGTACAGGCAGAAGAGAAGTACAGGTGGAACAGATACACAGGATCTCTATAGACCTCAATATGGAGAAAGGCACTGATCTATGGCAGAAGGCTAGCAGTGGCAGCAAATCCATTTTTACTAACAGTCACAACCGGCAGATCGCATGTAACATATATACCCAAAAGTTGGTGGGTGGCTTTCCCCCGCCTCGTAATTATTTTCAAAGAACGGAAGTTCTAACAGTATACAAGACTGCAGAATATAAGTTTGTGCTTAAAATAAATTAGAACAAGCTACTATGTAAACTAACCTGATTGGTCAGACAGAGCAGAACTATCAGAGTTACTTTCTTCTCGCCTAGAGATGACCTGAAATTAGGAAAAACAGACGTATCGTAAATGGCACTTGCAATGCTCCTGCTGGCCCTTCTTGCCACTTTGATTGGCAGCATGTGTAGAACCTTAGAAATAAGAGTTTATGGCATTCACAATTGGAAGTCCAATGAGCGCTATGTTTTTACGTTTTATTTTCATCTTTTGTATTGTTACAACACCAAATTAAAGTTTTTTCATTCACTTTCAGCTGTACTTACTGCATTTGCTGGGTGATCTGTAGCTAAGCCAAAATCACCAATTTTGACATGATCATCTGAATCTAAAAAAATGTTCACAGGTTTCAAGTCTCTGTGGATCATTCCCTGTTACAGAAGAACAGAAAAAACCCACACACAATATTAAACAATCAACACAATTCAAATCAAAACTTTTTATAATAGAATGGAAAATCATATTACATACTTCCATTACAGTGTGAAATCTGTTCCATTAAGTTACTGATGATTAATTTTTGAGACTACAGTCTATAGGCCAGAAGCCAGAAACAATTTTCAGTGCTACCACATAACTAACAAAATGTTTTTAAAGGTGGTCAAGTTTTTGTGACAAAGGTTTATTATAAATTTAAAGTTTATGATAAAATATTCTAAACCCCTGGAACAGATTAATAATGGAAAGGGCAAAGAACAAACCTCATTAATAAATGTCCCAAAATGAACAGAATATGAAGAAACCCATGCACAAGGAGGGTTAACACAGGTATTATGAACGGGTCATAGCTGTCATGTTTACTAACCTTTTCATGGATGTAAGCTAACCCGTCTAAAATTTCTCGGAAGAGTCTCCAAAGCCGACTGGTGTCTTCATATAATCCTTCGTCAATAGTATCCCTTAATGTGCTCTTTTCACAATACTCCATCTTCAGTTGTGCACACGTAGGGGACACAGAGAAGAAAGAGCAGTTTTGTCAATTTAAAAAAAAAAAAAAAAGAGACCATCAGAAACTTGTATCTGTGTGCATATTAATGCCTGCTTCTCTAACAGTTCAGGAGCAAACAGTATCACCAAAACATTCACCTGTTTGGAATTTTCCTGAGAGCTGTTGTTTTGCTAGAAAACATGCATTCACTTAAGGGTCCTATCCCGGTTTCTGGGACAATGGTATGAGCTAGTAGAGTAGTATATTCTCTAACAGATTTTAAAAACCAAGGTGAAACCAGCCAAGCCACAGTGTATGTTTAAACCAACTTTGAAGAATCTCTGGCTTTATTTTACTTGCCAACTTAACTGCTTATATGATGAATATGCATATCACATGCAAGCAATCTTATTAAAATCTAATTCCCTCTGACTGTATCTTCCTGACAGACAAGCTCTAGCATTAAGCACCTTATAAAAAGCAGCATGTTACCACAGAACATTTAGCTATGACAGTCAAATTCTCCCAGAACCAGCCTAGCTCCTAACACAAAGTCAGTAGTAAAGCCTCAAGTTGCAATCCTGCAGAGATTTTGTTTTGTGCTTACTGTTAGGGCCATACAACGGCTTTGCAGACTTCTGTTTTCTGTTAAAAGAAAGCACGTACACAATATAGTCCCTTTAAAGAGAACGGGGAATTTTCCACACCTGTGAAATACAACTTCACATCCAGAAGCTCACACAGTACCCTTCAACTCCACACTGGGAATTAATACCATAAACTCAGAACTCCAGCTACAGTGCTAGGAGGTCAGGAAGGATTTTCTAAACAAGTAACAAGCAGAAGGCAAAACAATGCTTTGGAAACCACGGACTCAAGAAGGTTGGTTGGTCGGGTTGTTCCTAAGTTTAGGTCAGGAGCTGACAACCTTTACTTGTACGCAAGCAACAACAGTAATCCCATTACACACTATGGCACTACAAAACTGCTCTCCCCAGGCACAACTGTAGAGCCTCAGAAGACATAAGCGGCCATGTGAGCTCCTCAGTGCCTTCCACCAGCCAAACCTTTCAGAAAACCAGTCTAAGTTCAATGTTGTTTTTGCAGTAAAAACATTTGCATTTTTAAAATTACTTTTCTCACAAAACCCAGCAATTAATTAATCTCTGCAGGTTGGAATAAACAGTATCTCGTTATCTGAAAATGCAAGCACGTTTGTACCTGAATGTACAGGTAATGCATTGTCTGAATGACTGGTGTCCTGTCCTCTCCTCCACAGCTATTCTTTTCATTGCCTTCATCCTTTATCACAATAAAAGTAAGTGTTAGCTACAGGAAGCTGCCCAGAGTATTTTTTATCCGTACTACTATTTTTTAATGGCTGAAACACATTGATGAGAACTCACCCTCTATGGCTAGGTTTGAATAACAGGAAAATAATACACTGACATTTTTTTGTAACGCCACGGCTTCTAAATAAACTAGAAAAACAGGCGTGACCCAACTCTCATTTTCAAAGTGAGAGCAAGTAACATTTTGTCATCATTAGACACTGGACGGAAAATATTCCAGAATGTCTGGATGACACCTGCATCTCAAAAGTGTCACATTAAAAAAAAAAATTTGAAACTAAAACACACAAAGCTTACTTAACAGAACTAATAATGAAACCCTGCTCTCAACCAACAATTTTGATATAGTGTATATAAAGATTTAGTGACCAAAACAAAGAAGCACTGACATACTGTTAAATTATATACTGAAAGGTTTTTCACGCCAAGTACATTACAACAGAAAGAGGAAGGAGATGAAGCTCTAATAAGAGCATTTTACACATCATCAGGATTGACAATGACAGATTCTAGATGCTGTAGAAACCTGTGCATTAGCTTTCCAGTGATACAGTGCACTGAGTGTTCACAGCCAGTGCTGTGATACAAAAATCTTAAAAATCAATTAAAACCTTATACATTATTCTGACTTCCTGTCTCTTGTTGACTGCAAGCCACATGTATTGTCGCTATCTCCAAAAAGTGGCTACTCTGAGCAAATATATTGGTTTATATTGTCTAAAAGCAGAACAGAAATTCAACTTCCAGATGATGTGAGGCAAGCCATACAGTTAACTGATAAATATGTACATTCTGAAGTGTTAAACCTGCAACAACCAGGCTCCTGACTACGAAGTGCAACTCACATTTAGCTTAATGAACACTGCAGGAAACAGAATCCAGATGAGCTACATCAGACTGATTTCTATTCAACGCAGCTCATGACAGTACACATCTACTCTGATGGAACAAAACCTTATTTGATTCTGTACTTACAGCAGAAGTGAAACAAAACTTCCCAACTGACCTGTTTGCTTCTGAAAAGACTATCTTAGGATATTTTAGTTTTTCCTAGCTTTATTCTTTATACTTACTTGGGGATGACCTTTACTGTTTTCATCCTCGTTTTTGAAAATTATTTCGCTTTCAAAATCTGTGGTTGGCCTGTTTAAAAAACAGAAAGAAGAAGAGCCAAAAATTTTTGTTTCCATAAATAAATATTACCAAGAAATATTTACTAAGAAATTTGGAAACTATTGGGGGGGGGGAGAGGGGGAAATCTAAGCTTCTGTTGAAGACCTTCCATATGCCTTAAACAAAAAAGCAAAACAACCCCCCGAAAAAGTATCCTGCTTGCAAAGCGACACTTGCCTTTGACAGCCCAGGCACTTAAAGGGAAGGTATACATTTGCATCAATAAATTTTAATTTCTATATTCAATAAGCAAAACTGGGATAAGGTTATTAACTTGCTTAAACAAAAAAAAAACCCATCATGAGTGAAAGAACCTCTCCATACAGAGACAGGTATGGAATATGTTAATAAAAATCAAAACAAAAGAGAAAGGCCAAATAAGGTATTTTTCACAATTTCCCATCTTTCTCTGTTACTGTTTTGTTTAAAAATGTCATGTTGGACTGTCTGTTCCAACCCTGAGAGTGGAGTAAACAGTCATGCATTCTGACACAAATGGTAAGTAACTTCTAACCTAAGTAACCTGTACTCGGCACTGGTGAGGCCGCACCTCGAGTACTGTGTTCAGTTTTGGGCCCCTCACTACAAGAAAGACATTGAGGTCCTGGAGCGTGTCCAGAGAAGGGCCACAAAACTGGTGAAGGGTCTGGAGAATATGTCTTATGAGGAGCAACTGAGGGAACTGGGCTTGTTTAGCCTTGAGAAGAGGAGGCTGAGAGGAGACCTGATCACTGCCTACAACTACCTGAAAGGAGGTTGTGCAGAAGTGAGTGTTGGTCTCTTCGCCCTAATGACAGATGATCGGACGAGGGGGAATGGTCTCAAGCTGCTCCAGGGGAGGTTTAGATTGGATGTAAGGAAGAAGTTCTTCACCGAAAGGGTTATCCCGCACTGGAACTGGCTGCCCAGGGAGGTGGTGGAGTCACCATCCCTGGATGTGTTTAAGAGACGGGTGGATGAGGTGCTGAGAGATATGGTTTAGTGGCGGACAGATACGGTTGGACTGGATGATCTCTAAGGTCTTTTCCAACCCAGTGATTCTATGATTCTATGATTCTAGAGGCCTAAACAAGAATTTCTTTATACACTGACAGCTTTTAGTTACAGATTTCCCTCTCCCTGGCTATCGGACTGTTGGCAAATCCACTGTTTTTGAACGAGGGGACAGAATGAAAAAACAGTGAATTAACCTCTGACGAGAGGCGAGAACGATAAAAGACACCAGCTCAGAAAAACAAACCCTACTCATGTTCCTGACAGTGCCAATACTGAAGCCTACTTACAGAAATACATGCGAGAACACCCCATCACCATCATCGTCATCATCACTGGACTCCTGGTCATCTCCACTGAATTTATTGCTGGAGGATCTTTCACATGAAGTACTCCACTCCACTGAACTTGTCAAAACAGGAGGAGGAGCATTAGCTTCCACATTATTTGTCTCCCCAGTGGTAAGGGTGAAGAGACCGGCTTTGGTGGGTGTTCTTTTCTCTTCGGTTGTTTCAGACGATGACACAGTGGGAACAGGACTTTCATGTTTTTCTATCCAAGCATTGTAATATCTCACTATATTCTCATGGTTCAAGCGGGAAAGTAACGTTACTTCCCCCTTAATCCTACGAAATTGCTTGCTAGCAGGGTTTACACGGATACGTTTCACAGCATAATAGCAACCATCAAGATTATTTCTCACCTGCAAAATCCAAGTAAATCTGAAGTGAAATGCTTATAAAGTATCTTACCGACTAGAGCCAAAACTAGAATAATTTCATGGAAGAGAAAGTTTTCCTTCTGCCAGGGAAATGACTACAAACACAAGCTTCCCCATACTGACAGGCTTCTCCACAGACTCTCAGCAATCTCTCACAAAACATACCAGAATATTCAATTCCAAGTAAAAACCACAATACAGGCACAGCACACAAGAAGATAATCAATAAAACCACACAAACAGTGAACATACTGTTTTGCTTCAAAGAAAAACAAATGCAATCCCAAAAAATATCCCAGAGAGGGAAAATTTTTATACCACACCTTGATGACTGCTCCAAAAGCCCCTTTGCCAAGTAATTTTAGCTCTTCAAACTCATTATAGTAGCGCGAAAATTGTCTCTGTGTTTCTGTGAAGAATGAAGCGCCAGATATCTGACTGCTGGGTACAACTGTCTCAATGCAATCTGCACCTGTCGAATCTGTAATGAGGAGATCCAAGTTACCACCACCGACAGTATGGGGGTACGAGGGTAAGGCACAAGGAACTGTGAAATAAGGCTCAGGAAGAAGATAAAGCCTAAATAACTTCAAACGCAACTAAAACCTGAAATACAGAAGTGCTCTGCTGTGTAGAGTTCAGCTCTGGTGCAAGCATAAACCTTAATAAAGTTTTTAATTACCAGTATTAATTATGTTGGACAACGGAACTAATTTTAACAAGAACATAATGAGGGGAGAAGTCTCATTGGAGCAGCATCTTCCAAGGACAAAGGTAAGTCTGACATTTACACCATGCAGGAGGTGGATGAATTGACAGGCTTTAATTAAAGCACCAGCATCTTCTACTGAAGAGTCAACAGCAGTCAGTCCACCCAGGCTAGTCATGGATGTAAAAGCTAGTACAGTATTTAGCTGTTCTGTTAGCTAATGTAAAACACTCCCGTAGTCTTGCAAAGCCCCAGCACAGCTCAGTTGTTCTGTTACTGCAGGCATGTCATCCACTTATTCAGCAGAACAGGGAAAGAACCAAGTTTCTTACCATCTAGATCTTCTTCAGCTGCAGGTATTTTCATTCGTGGAATGTTTATAAAACTATGTTGTAACAACTGCTGAGGAGTCCATCTCTCCTTATCATCCAAGCAAACACATCTGTTAGCAAGCCAAGAGAACCGTTCAAAATCTATTCCATATCAGACTTAAATGCCCAAAGATGTCTCCTCATATTTAAGAAATTACCACCTTTATAATTCAGATGGGAATTGGAAGCAAAGACAGACTAAATGACTTATCCACAGTGATACAAAATTGGTGGCAGGGCAGGGAAGAAGAGAGCACCAGACCTGTTCTCCCAAATCCCAGATTAGCAGCCTGAGCAATCACCTCTTCTCTAAAAACTATGACTAGAGACACAGGGGCATTCAGCTGTTCTTTCAAAAAACTGTTCAGGTCTTTTTAAAAAAAAAAAAAAAAAAGAAAAAAAGAAAAGACAAAAAGATACAGGATTGCAACAAACATACTTTTCCAGAAAGTCTTGGAGGTCAGCAGGTAAACTGGTAGGAACAGCGACTGGATATTCCTTGGTTATTTGGCCCTGGCTGAGTGAAAGCAGAAGCAAGCCCAGACTCCATACATCTCCTTTTTTTCCAGGTTTGCTGGGCAGACCATCCTCACTAAAACGAACTTTGGTTTGCTCACAAACATCCGCTTTGCAGATATCAGCTAAGCGCTTGGAAATGCTGTAGTCCGTCACCTTGATGTTCCCTTCAGCATCAACCAGGATACTGGAAGGACAAAGAACTTTGTGCACTACTGAGTTACTGTGCAAGTAGTCAAGAGCCGACAAGATCTGGGTCACATAATGGCGTAACTGCTCAACTGGAACTGGAGTCTCTTTGTGTAAGTATGTAGAAAGGCTGCAACCACTTATATGTTCCACTAAAATGTCCACCACAATCGAATCGTCCCGTTCTTTAAGGTTCATACATTTGTAATGTACTATGTTTGGGTGGCTTAGCTT
The DNA here is from genome assembly GCF_000690775.1 of Eurypyga helias. Classification (NCBI taxonomy): domain Eukaryota; kingdom Metazoa; phylum Chordata; class Aves; order Eurypygiformes; family Eurypygidae; genus Eurypyga; species Eurypyga helias. The sequence continues at coordinate 33,976 of NW_010271995.1, forward strand.
CGTCAGTGAGCTGAACTCTGTTTCTGCACCCTGAAGCTGCCAGGGAAACACAACATAACATGCATTGTGTCATAGCTCATGAACACACCACTACTAAAATACATAACATACACAAAATACATATATGACACTGACATCCTTTTCTGGTAAGAAAGTATTGTATACAAGGGCAAGAACAACTTTGGTTTCTGCCAGGTAAGCGTGATTCTCCTTCTTCAGAATTTTCGTATTTTATTATTTGATTTATGCATACCTGCAAGTATACTTTCTTGAATTTGTATTATTGTAAATGAACTCCTGAATACCCCAATACTCCCATCATCCTCTGCAGTGCAGACCCTCTAAACACCAGCACTTTCAAGCTCATCACCACCCTCTCAAGCTTAGTATCAATTAGCTGCCTCAAGAAAAGCACCGAACCCCACCTAACCTTTAAGCCAAATGCAAAATATGGGCATTACCTGCTTTTTACACTTCTCAATCTTCTCTATTTCATGTGTCGTAAGGAACCTGCCCATCTTTTTTTGCCAGTGCAGAACCCACTCGTAGATCAAAACAAAGTCTCCACTGCGAATTTCCAAGGCATTGTAGATTGATTTACCAAGCTGTTCATCCTTGCCTGTACATGAAGAAAGAGAAGAGGAACAGGGCTTCTTTTGTTTCTAATGACTTGACAAGAGCTCCTGCAAACACCACATAAAAGACCAGTAAGCCTGCTTTCTACAATTTCAGAAACACAAACCTACTTACAACCAGCAAGATGCATACCTACACGGCAGGGATGAAAATACTGGATCTGATGAGACTGAACACGATGTAGCAGCAGATAAATGCCAAAAATGGCACATGGCCAAAAAACTGCTGCACCTTTTAAAGAATGTCAGGTTTTAATAAATAAATGCTCTTATGTTACAGTGTGTAGAGTATGGCATTTGCTGAGCAGGAACAGTTCATTCTCAAAATGCAAATAGATAAAATTCTCTTTGCTCCACAGGACTTTCAGGCTGTTCATCCTGCCATTGAAGAAGTGCTACGCTGAAAACAAACAATGAAAACATCTGTGGTCCATTCACATGGGTACTTGATGGAGGCCTTTCAGCTCTGAGAGTCTCCTATTCTCACCTGTATTTCGCTTTCCACTAGAACTGCTGCTTCTATGCCATTGCTATCAGCAGCAGTGGAAGGAGAGTAAGTATCTGCGCTTAGCACTGGCTTCACTTTAGCGAAAGCTAAATGATTAGCTTGGTAGCCATGTGTATCTGACAAGCTAGCTGTTTGCATTTAAAATCAGACGTTTTCAGTATTATTTTAGTTATCTAAAGAAAACAGAATGTTGAGAAGATGGGTTTTTTTGGTTTGGCTATTCAGTTATGTAACTGTATTTGGAAAAAGCAAATTTTTACTTAATAGTCCTAAGTGTAATATACTTACCACAAAGTAACTTTTCCTATTACTCTCTCCCACTCTTGACTCTGACATTTCATGCTCCACAGCAATATTCTCTCTACTCTTGCTGCCTGCACCTGTCCACATTGTTTAAGTTCTCCCTCTCAACCCCACAAACCAACCAAGAGCACACACCCCTCCCCCCTGAAAAAGAAAAAAAAAACCATCCCAAACTCCAGTATTTCAAGCTGCAATTGTACTTTTGCTTACCTAGACATTTTCCTTTATGGACAATAAGCTGTCCAGCACCACTTGTGCTGAAGTTCAAAACTTCGTAATTTCCAGAGGACTCTTCATGGTTACCAACAGAAAGCTGGCGTTCTCGTCTGCAATGTACAATAGAACATTTTTCTCCGACTCAGAAAGATGGTATTGTTGCAGATCCTGGTCCCTAAAGATATCCACTCTACAAGTTAGCTTTCAAAGGCTTTTGCATCCAATGGTAATATCCATTAATTTCAAAGACACGGAGTGAAGGCAAAGATATACATTAGAAACCCAGCATTTCAGCAGCAACATCACGATGTACTGGGTCTCTATATTCAAAGCCAAGATTTGAATCCAAACCTTAAAACTTCTGCATCTTAGGATGAGACTTCCAGTTCGGGGGTGTGGCAGGAGGGAATTAAAAAAAAAAAAAAAAGAGTAAACATACTACAGCGCTGAAAAATATGTAACTTTGACTTGATTTGCATTCTTTTTCAAAACATTACGAAAAGCAAATACATACAATTTTGGAAATTCATTCCAGCTTTAGCTTAAATATTTTTCCTAACTTTAAACGGGTTTCCCATTTGCCTCCTTTACTACTCTAAACTCATCCTTCAAGAAAGGGAAAGCTCTGTAAAAATCTTCAAAGCAACTATGCTTTGGTGTTCCTTCTCACATTCATGAGCTGCACTCGAGATCAGAAGGAACTCAAGACCACTAAGCCAAATCAACCTCCATTACCTTCCTGGTACAAACTGTTTCAAAATGAATAGAAATATCACCACTACAGGAGATGTATCCTCCAAATAAATGCAAACATGTATAGCGATCACATAAATATCTGAAGGGTAATGCAGAAGGTCTTTCAAAGTACAGAATTTACTAAAGAAAAAAACACCACACACCAAAAAAAAGATAAAATGCACTACATGGAAAGGAGATGGAGCGAGTCCAGAGGAGGCCACAAGGATGCTCAGAGGGCTGGAGCACATCTCCTATGGAGACAGGCTGAGGGAGTTGTGCTTGTTCAAAAAAAAAAGGCTCCGGGGACCTTATTGCAGCCTTCCAGTACCTGAAGGGGCTACAAGGAAGCTGGGGGGGGAGCTTTTTACAAGGGCCTGTAGTGACAGGACAAGGGGTAATGGGTTTAAATTGAAAGTGGGGAGGTTTAGATTGGATATCAGGAAGAAGTTCTTCATGGAGAGGGTGGTGAGGCACTGGAATAGGTTGCCCAGAGAAGCTGTGGATGCCCCATCCCTGTGAGTGTTCAAGGCCAAGCTGGAGGAGGCTTTGAGCAACCTGGTCTAGTGCAAGGTGTCCCTGCCCATGGCAGCGGGGTTGGAACTGGATGATCTTTAAGGTCTCTTCCAACCCAAACTATTCTGTGATTCTACGAGATGCCACAACAAACTTCTCACCAGTGTCTGTATAAAGAAAAATATACAAAGAAAGTATCCGACTTTCTGAATTCAAATATATTTTGTAAGTTAAAAATCTTTTAGACTTCAATAACCTTCTAAAAGTCTGTGTCCCAACAGCCAAAATTTCAGGCTTCATAAACAGGTAAAAACACAGCACCACTCTTCTTGGGAAAGGAGACCTCAGAAAACTATAAACACTCATAGCTTTTGCTCAACTCTACAGACACAGAATCATGAGAAATTTCAATGCTTCAAAATCCTTTTTGATTACTTCCACCATTGTTTTTTAAAAAAAGGAATTATTACTTAACCAGTTTTAGTATACTAAAATTAGGAAGAGAGATTTCTGGACTAGCAAACACCATATAGAAACAACTTTTAAATATGACTTGTGACAGGTAAAGGGAAAAGATGGCAGCAAGAGTCAAAGAAGGAGAGATCAAAGAGGAATTTCTGCTTCAGGTATCTAGTGTTGCTGAAAAATAATGGGAAAACAATTCTGAAGTCTACAGACAAGATAAAAAAAAACCCAGAACAAAAAAGAACAAACCCATAACCAAAAAAACCCACAAATACACTATTTCCATTAAAACAACAGTCATGGACACAATCAGAATCAAAGCTAGGAAAATTAATACCAGCACATCTCCACTGTCTTTGACAGTTGCATCAGTTTTAAGAAGAGGAGAGAAAACAACCCCAAACCCCCAGCCTACTGAGATCACCACCAATTCTAACCCAGATGAGTGAGTTACCAGCAAGAGAACCCTCCAGTTACTCTAACCCTCCCTGCAGTAAGTTGCTCTGCAAATGCAATCAGCATTATCTGATACTCCAATAGGTAACTTTATACCAGTGTATCTTTACAGCAAAGAGGTTTTGAGATGAACATAAGCATTAATTTATTGTGCTATTTGCAAACATTTATCAGTGGATGTAAAAAACTTTTCCCTGTAACTGCAAACATATTGTATACATTTAAGAAACCAAGTAAGCCCTGAATATGCCTTCCAATGATTGGCAAATACTTTCTGAATTAAACTAAGGGCCAAGAAGCTCTCTTAATTGCCAAGTTCAAGTTACCCATAGCATGTGAATTCATTAAATCATGCCCATTGAAGTCCAGGGAGGAGGAACCGAAATGAACAGCCAAGCAACATGGCACATTACTCTCCTGCCTTCAAATTTCACTTTGAAATCTAATGTTTGGGGGGGGTGGGGGGGTGGTGGTGCGGAAATCCATATGCCAACTGACATACTTACTTTGAACGTCCAGCTGAATTTGGGCGGTGTTTATTATTCACTCCATGTTCCAAACAGTTCCCATTTAAAGTGGAAGTAACTCTATATTCTGCAGTCTCTCTCCTGTGAGAGTTTTCTTGACTTGTCAGAGCAGCTATTTCCAAACGTTCCTATAAATCAGGAAAAAAAACCAAGTACGTACAGAAACTGCTCCTATCCTCAACATATGCAAGTACTTGCCTGTTATTCTATGAAGTCACCCATATCACAGAAGAAATAGGTTTTCATAATAAGTGTACATGAGGCTGAAGAAGAAGTGCTGAGATTCAGAAAGTACATTTCAGCACCGTCCACAGGAAAGAATGTAAATGAAAGTGGAAACATTGACATACTAGCTTTTTCCTAGGTCTGCTTGAAAATATCCATGTCAGTACATTTAAGATGCTTTAAATCAACAATCAACTTAAAAATATTAAACTAATTGATTTTATTCTAGAAATAAACTCCATATAACCAAGAACCTACTTTAACCTAGCTGCATTAGAAGCAGTGGATGAGAAAAGATGTTCAGGGCAAATCAGTCATGTAAAGCTCAGATTTTTGTAAGCATATGCTACAGTACTGGGAAAACGGTATTACAGTGGTTTCTGCATGCCTGCTTACAAAGAATACCTGTTTGGCAATCTCTTTCTTTTTTCTTTCTTCTCTTTTCTCTTCTTCCCTTCTCTGAATCTCTTTAAGGATTTCACGTTGCTGAAATGAATTTCAGTGTTGTCAGAGATGCAATAGTACATGCAATGCAACTGCTAATCTTAACCTGGTTAAAAGAACCAAACAGCTATGATGCTGACTTTTGACAAAAGTGTTAGAGAGGACTTGTGGATCTCACATGAATAAAAACTAACAGAAGTCAAATTAGCTCCCCTTAGGAAATTAACAGCACCAGTTGTATGATACAGGAGAACGGTGTTGTAGACAACAGAATACTAATTCTAATGGCAGACCCAACAATGAGGTAGTTGTATGAAGTTTCATACACAGAAAAGATAAAGGAATAAGCTAAAACATTATTTTCAAGAACAGCTATCCGTATTTCCACAGCGTGGAGACTCCACACTGCTAGTTTCTGAGAGACTTAGATGAATCCCTTCATTTCTAACGAGGCGGGTCCAAGGTCTCTCTAGATGAAGTATATTGTGCTCTAGAGAAGTCTGTCATAGTGAACATTCTAGACTCAGGAAGCAACATTTAGGTTTGTTTTCAGGCATAAATATTTCTCAGGGTTAAAAATATCATTAAAACATTACAATTGCAGCAGCAGATAGTTCATACAGTTCATATATTGATCAACTCATACCACAGTCCTGACAAGTTAGTAACTCCCTAAAATCCACTGCTGTGCAGGATTTACAAAATCATGATTGTTTACGTTATTTTAAGAATACAGGGTTATTCACACTTTAATTTCTCTTACCTCCTGCTCCTCTCTTCTCTTAAGTTCTTGTGCCCTACGTAATTCCTCCTGAGCCAGTCTTTCTTGTTCTTTTTGATGATTTTTTAGCATTTCTTCATGAAAAGACTTGGAAGGTCGTTTATTATACTCGCTAAGAAATGACTGTACATGGTCTGCAAGTTCAAAGATCATCACCTAGAAGAAAATAAATACGAATGATATGCAGAGTTCAAAGAATAAGTAATCACATAGTAAAATGATACCCAACTCAAAAAAGCTATACAACAGCAGCGTGACTGCCGATTTTGTTACTTATCAGGAAGAATTTCCCATATATCAGGTTTTTTGTCAGAATTATTTATTAATAAATTTTAACACGAAAAAATCCTTGACCACAGTAGCAGAGATAGTGAAAATTACTGAAAGGCACCCAACTTCTATCATCATCCTTTTCTTAAAGAAAAAATACCCAGCAAAACCCACACAACAACAAAAAAAACCCACATACATCACTTTTTCTCACCTTCTTTTATGCACATTTTTCTCTTCAAAGATATGTGTTTATGACATATGAGCTGCAACAGAATAAATCCTTTACAACTGTCTATTAGTGTATCTACTGCTATGAAAGTTATTTATTTCACTGCAAACACGAAATCTAACCCTTAGTCTGCAAACTAAGCCCCCCTGTTCAAACTGTAAAGCCACTTAAGGCATTGCACATTCATATAAGTACAACTATTAAATAAGAACTGCACTGAAAACTCAGCTGAATTCTGCTGCATAGTTTGCAAGGCTGGCATCAATTTTCAGTTACTGCTTACTCAAACTAGGTTACAGTCCTGTCAGGGCTTAAGCTTTCATCCGTCTAGAGCAACCCCTTATTAATTCAAGCAATCCACAGGACTAGTGCACCATTGTATCTCCAGAATTGAAGAAGAATACAGCAGAAAGATGCATGCCACCAGTCAGCAAAAGGAGAGACACGGATTTGCATGGAGAGATGGGAGAGAGGGCATACCAAATTGTATCATCTGCCTGTAGATGGCTGACATTCAGAAGATTCTCAAACACCGAATTCCCTGTTTGAAAAGGATGAAGCCAAGAGGCAATTCGGAATAGAAAGAATGGCACAACATGCATACATATGATATGCAAATTAAAATATCTTTCTCTGATTACTATTCAGCATGCAATGCAATACTGCATGCACACACATTTATTAAAAAAAAAATCTCAATAATTAAAAAAACCCACAATCTCCTATTTGGTTTCATAGGTAACAGAGGCATCTTCTAATTTTCCATACTGTGGAATACACGTTCTTTATTAATAAAGAATACCTGACAAGGCAGAGAGAACAGTTATCCCCATAGGATATCCAGTTATCCCCATCCTTTCTTCATAGGAGAGGTGCTCCAGCCCCCTGATCATCTTCGTGGCCTCTTCTGGACTTGCTCCAACAGGTCCATGTCCTCCTTATGTCAGGGGCTCCAGAAGGGTATTCCAGGTGGGGTTTCATGGGTGGAGTAGAGGGGTAGAATCACCATCCTCGACCTGCAAGCCATGCTTCTTTTGATGCAGCCCAGAATATGGTTGGCTTTCTGGGCTGCAAGCCCAAATTGCTGGCTTATGTTGAGCTTCTTGTCAACCAACATCCACAAGTCCTTCTCCTCAGGGCTGCTCTCAATCCTTCTCTGCCCAGACTGTACTTGTGCCTGGGATTGCCACAACCCAGGTGGAGGACCTCACACTTGGCCTTACTGAACTCCATGTGGCTGGCACAGGCCCACCTCTCCAGCCTATCAGGGTCCCTCTGGATGGCATCCCCTCTCTCCAGCATGTCGACCGCATCACACAGCTTGGTGTTGTCAGCAAACTTGCTGAGGGTGCACTCAATGTCATCATCCATGTCACTAATGAAGGTGTTAAACAGTACAGGTCCCAACACCGACCCCTGAGGAATGTCACTCGTTACTGGTCTCCACTCAAATATTAAGCCACTGACCAACCTTCTCTGAGTGCAACAAGCCAGACCGTTCTCT
>NW_010271995.1:41905-45782 GCF_000690775.1 Eurypyga helias
CCAACATCCACAAGTCCTTCTCCTCAGGGCTGCTCGCGATCCTTCTCTGCCCAGACTGTACTTGTGCCTGGGATTGCCACAACCCAGGTGGAGGACCTCACACTTGGCCTTACTGAACTCCATGTGGCTGGCACAGGCCCACCTCTCCAGCCTATCAGGGTCCCTCTGGATGGCATCCCTTCTCTCCAGTCTGTCAACCGCACCACACATCTTGGTGTTATCAGCAAACTTGCTGAGGATGTACTCAATCCCACGGTTCATGTCGCTGACAAAGATGACCAGTCCCAATCCTGATCCCTGAGGAGCACCACTCGTCACTGGTGTCTGCTTGGACATGGAGCTGTTGACTACCAATCTTTGTGCGATGATCCAGGCAATTCTTTATCCACCGAGTGGTGCACCCATCAAATCCTCATCTCTCCAGTCCAGAGGATGTCATGCAGGACAGTGTCAAATACTTTGCACATAACATACCAAACACCCTGTTTTTTCCAAGAATTCAATGTTTGCTAGTACCTACCTAAATCATTCCAGTTATCAGCAACAACAGAGTGGGACTGGTAATACCAGCATACCAGGGGACTTATAAAATCCCTTAAAAACACCCCAAGTTCTAATCTTCACATGTTTCTCCATCTTTCTCTTTTTATCCTATTCAGGGGAGAAGTTAACTACCACTATTCCTAAACACGGCAGGAAAAAAGGCACAACAGCATGGAGTGACTGCTACAGCCACAGAAGTTAACTGCTGAACTGGTATTATAACTAAAGCTTCTTGCCCTTCAGTTCAGCATTAGATGAACAAGATCCCACTGGAAAACTCCATGTAATCGCTATTTGCTTAGACAGGTACAGCCACTTAAAATAATCAAATTACTCTGAAAAGTGACAAAAGCTCTCAGTTAATATTGCCTTTCACACTGTGAAATAACTCTGAGAATAACACGAACCTTTAAATCTGCTTTTAAAGAGCGATAAAAGCTTGCACTAGTTGCACATGCACTGTATTTTAAAAGCATGCATATTCCAAACTTCCACTAATTAGAAACATCCATAAGAAAGAAAGTAAGTCTCCTTCCTTAGGAATAATGCAACTTATACTTCCAACATGGATCTATTCCACGGTATTATACCAAATGTTTTTTTAGAACTATTTAGGCCCAGAGTTTATTTCTCAAGGAAGTGAAAAGCTCTTACCTCTCCGCAGCGCTGTTTTGCCAGTTCAGCTAGTCTGGATTTTAATTCATTTATTCTCTCATTTGACAAGCCTTTCGAATTTTTCAGCTGTATTTCAGGGACACTGCAGGACAGCAACAAAACATTAAAAAGTCCTCATTAGAAAAATTGATTGTAAGAAGCAACAGGATGTTGATAAAAAGCAGTGAAAAGGAATGGAGTTCATAGTCACTGGGCAATTAGTCAATGCTCAAATAAGCACTACATAAATATTACACAGATAATACACACTAAAACCAGAAATACTGTTTTATACTCCCTACCATCATTTTTTCTGGCAGCAAACTACCTGTCAGTTATACTTAACAGAAAAACTACCAAAGAAACTCTGCAGACTCATGATTCAGCTCTTAACCAGTAACTTAACAGTCCTTCAAAAATATTACTAATCATCGGTGTTAAAAATTTCTTTATCACCACTATACAGTTTACACAAACCTAAAGAGCAATAAATAAGTAATTGCTAAATTTAAAAAAAAGTTTATAATAAATGTGAGATGTCTGAGGCTATGCTATCTTAAGTTTAAAAAAAAAAAAATGGCTGTCACGTCCTGCGTTACAGGCTGTAACTGAGCTATCACTTGTTAAGGAATAGCACTGCCCTTGTGCACCACTCACGCCACAGCACAAACGGACAGGCAAAAGGCAGGTATGCTGTACACACAACCAGTAGCATAAAGACTGAACATAAAGGGGCACAGAGCAACACTGAAGTTGTTTCAAGTTTCAACCAAGTTTTTGGTTGAAACCAAAAATTACTTGCCAACCCCAAATGCTGGGGAAGGGGTTGGCTGATCACCTGCAATTGTTTTTACATCCTCTATGGATAACTCTTCCATAAGGGTAATCCAGCAGAAAATGGGGACAGCAGATACAACTGAGATGGCAATTGCTTTAAAAATTAAGATTCATTTCCTCTCTCAGCAGGTCACAAGCTGAAGTTGTTCAAAAAGGGCACTAAGATGCTAGCAGGTACACCTGTGTTTATGCCTCTTCAAGCTAGAAACTGGGGCTGCAGTCTTGCACTGACAAATGCATCTCTATTATTTTCCATCCACATCCAATTCAGGTGCCAAATTTTATAGTCACCTATCAAAAAAATACCATAGGCTTAACAAATACTGACATGTAGAAAACAAGAGTAAGAGCAATGAATAAAACTACCTGGTTTTTTCAACTTACACTTTATTACTATGGAAAATAGAGAAAAATGGTTGTATTTTTATGTTCACTCACGTATCAGGGTAAGTATGTGGACACTTGACCCACAGATCAACTTTGGCATATACTTCATTGTCACCAGTCAATCCCTGAGGGCGCAGAACTAAATTAATTTCAGGAGGTTGTTGTACCTGAAATGGAAAACAAAACTTTTGATTTGAAAGGGTTTTTTGGTTTTGTTTTAATGCAAGCACACAACTCTCACAACCTACATTATAGCTGAATTCAGGTAAGAGCAATCAAAACACCAAAAAATACATTAATGTACTGACACAGCTCATTAAAAGTGAGCTGGTTCACTGATTATAACAGTTTATCCTTTATATTTTTAGAATTTCTTCAGATAAGTGTAGTTACAGTGATCAGAAAGATAATTCAGACTGAGAAAAAAAAGAGGTTTTATAATAAATTAGAAAATTATTGGCAGGGGGAAGGAAGGCAAACCAAACAACGCCAAAACCCACCACACCTTAGTAACATGAGAAACAGGAAGGGAAATAAGACCACATCAAATAACAAATACAGAAACAGGTTAAAAGATGGTCACCATCCCCTCTATTTTTCCTTTGCATTTCCATCAAAGAAAAGAACAGGTTAAGTCAAGAGGGTATCACATAGTAATTTGACAGGGAGTGAGGTCTGCAGCACTTCTAAGAACCCAGCAATTCAATAAAAAGGTTTGTGTCAAAGCCAATTTAAAACAAAACAAAACAACCACACCACCACAAATACTATGTTTCCATAAGAATTTTACATTCAGCTTTATGGCAGAAAAATACATCAGGAGCTGTGGTATTTTGTAGAAACTAAAGACACAAGAATGTAAACAGAGAGGCCCATAGCAATGAACTTCGGAAACTGAGAAGAGTGATCAGTACCTCCAGGTACAGGAAAAATAGTGCCACAGATGCAGCTGGAAAAAAAAATCTTAATTAGCCATTGCGGACAGGAAAGTGAAACGGATAGCGAGTACTAGACCTGAACATCAATTAGCTACAATTTAAAAACCTCAACTATAAAAATGGAAGTTAAAAGTATTAAGTTCTCACAAAAACAGCCACAGTTTGAGTAAACCACAGCACATAATGAATATGCAAAGGTGAACAACATGTATGCCGATGAGATGAATTAATTAAGCAGGTATGTAATTAGTTAAGGGATGAATGAAGTAAAATTAAAACCCAAATCTGACCGTTAACTAAAACGCATGTCACGTGCACAGCACCAATTGCAGCGCGAGAGCATCGATCGAGAGGGTTAACTGCAGCGGCAGCCGGTTGCACGGCTGCCTACCGAAGCGGGGGGGGGCCGACTGGCGAACAGCCAGAGGCCTGCAGGGACTTGACATAGCGGGAGGGCACCAGCCGCGCCACCCAGACCCTCAGGTAACAAGGACCCGCTCCGCCTCCCGCTGCTCCCC
>NW_010271996.1:0-15006 GCF_000690775.1 Eurypyga helias
CTCGTCCTTGTCCGGAGCCATCGGTGCCCGTTATTTCTCACTTTCCACACACACCCCCGGGGCTTTCTGCCCGTCGCCGGGCCCTGCGAGGCGCCCTCCGCCTACGTGTGAGCCTCTCCCGGCGTTTTCACGGACGGAGGCCGATGGCAGGAGGCCGCAGCCGCGGCCCGGCCCGGGCCTGAGCTCTGATGCCCCGTCTCATCAGCCCACAGGCCCCGGCCCGAAGTGGCCCTGCCCTGCCGGGCTGTGTGCTCCGAGCTGCAGCTGACCTGTTGACTGCCAAACTATCAGCAACAGCACAGCGTACACGCTTTTCTTTGTTCTGCCTCCGCAGGGTGGTACTGAACAAGCAGAGCTGTAACTGAAGTAAGCCCACAGAGGTGAGTCGGGAGAAACAGAAGCCTGCCCCCAGAAAAGCCGTGGCACCGCTGCAAGAGTAGCAAGGCAGGTTAGCCAGCACGGCCATGCCAGCCTCAGGAGGAGCTGTGAGAGGTCTCTGCCCCCCGCGGGTGCACCACAGGGTAGGTGGGACACCCACAGCCATTTGCGCTTGCTCATGCAAACTTCTTTGGTTACCTGCAGGTAATTAGAAGGTATGTGGCATTTCTGTTGTCTGTGCGTGGCCATAAGGCTGCTTAGCAGCCGTTAATCGCGAGGGCACGTGTAGGGGTAGCGAGGCCAAGCCCCTGAAGAGGTGACGCACCCACAGGCACCCTGCTGCCGCCCTAACCTGCCGGTGAAGGCAGCACTGTCCTGCCTTATTTACAGCCTGATGACTAGTGCTGTTTTTTGGGTTTTTTTGAGTGAGACAGAGTACTTTTGGGCACTGCAGCTTTAAGCATAGCTCCTCTGTGGTTTACCTAAGGTCACAAAAAACGTAGGACAGGGAGTCAGTCTTTGGTGGTGCATGAACTGCATAGCTGAAACAGGATCCCTGCCGTGGAGCTTTGCTGGAGCTGGGCATGTGCTTGAAGGACTCCCAGCTGGATAAGTCCCTCCTAAAAAATCGGTGGGTTTGCAGTATTTCTTTGGAAGTTAACGTAGATATAATTGAAATAGATACATGGTACACTTTTCACTCTTTAAAGCAGTGTTTGGGGGAAGTCTTGAGTGTATCCAGTTTAAATTACAGTGGAATTTTAAGTAGGCAGAAGTCCGCTATGTGCAGGTTAGGGTTACTACTCTTGCAAAATAGATCTTACTACAGCTTGTCACAGCCTACAGCAAATTTATCAGTAGAGAAACCAAAATAGCTGGTAGGGCAATACAGTAGGTAGAGTGCTCAGGTTGGATATGGCAAAAAACCCCGAGGTCCCTGTTGCAGACCAGCTCTCCAGTTCCCATGCTCATCTTCTCATTTTACAGAAATAATTCACTCATCTTCACAGTGTGTAGAGGCCTCATCAACCCGACCTTAAAATGGATCATCCGCCACTAGTTACTCAGTTTATTTTTCTGTCCCTAATAATTTGTGCAGAAGAAATCTTGGAGGAGGTTCGGCCCACACCAGCATAATGGTTTTAAGTCAAAGTCAGCTTTGAGTAGGGAAGCTGAGGCTCAGATTGTCGTATGGATTATGCAATGAAGCTGGGTTTCCCATATGTTGTTCGAAAGCCTTAATTACGAAGTTACTGGGGTTTCTGGGATGAGGAAAATCTCCTTGTTGCACTTCTGCCCAATCATTCTGAAAGATCATGATTTCGTGCCAGTAAGGAAGAATAAAACATTTAAAATCTGAAAAATCTTCCTGGAACAAGAAAAATGTTTCTAACCCAGACCTAACTGCAGCATTTCTCCTATCACCTGTCATAACTGGCTTGGGAAAGAATTCCAGGCTTACTTGGTCCTTCAGAACCACCGGCGAATACTGATTGTTACGAGGATTTGTTTATGATTCTAAAGTGCCGGTTTTTCCTTGGCATTTCCTGCTGGTTATTTTAGATCATAGAATATAATCACAGACTGGTTTGGGTTGGAAGGGACCTAAAAGCCAATTTAGTTCCACCCCCCCTGCCATGGGCAGGGACACCTTCCACTAGACCAGGTTGCTCAAAGCCTCATCCAGCCTGGCCTTGAACACTTCCAGGGGTGGGGCATCCACAGCTTCTCTGGGCAACCTGTTCCAGTGCCTCACCATCCTCATTGTAAAAAATATCTTATGCCCAATCTAAACCTGTCCCCCTCCCCGAGCATTTTGCTTTTGCCCAGGCACCCAGCTTTGAGGTGGGGAACCCAGTGGTCAACCCTAGACTTACCTGGGACCATTATTACCTGCTGTGGATCTACCTACCACCTTCACCTTACCCTCCCTTTCCTCCCTCGTACCTGTGCATTTGCAGGGTCCAGGCTTGTCCCCCTTGTTTCGGGAGGCCAGGCAGCCCGAGGAAGCTGAGCTCCCATGGCTGGGCAGAGGCAGGGAGCAAGGCAGGGAGAGGAGGGGTCATTTTAAAGAGCACCCGACCGCAGGCTCCAGTCTCTTTTGCTCGCTGTGACAGCTAAGAGTCACTCTGGAAACCACAAGCTGGGACTTAACAAGTGGCCTCTGATCTTTCTCTTTTTTACCACTTTTCCTTTCTTTTTGTCTTGTCATTTTCCAAGGAAGAGGCATTTTTGCAGACAGCTTCTTGGACAGCTCTGGGACACCGTTTTTCTGAGAAAGGTAAGGGAGTTTCAACTCATTTTGATATAGTGTAGAAGATAACATTGTAAGGGAGTGGGGGGAGGTTGGTTCTTTGAATGCATTGTTCTGGGACCCTGAGTGTCCTGCGGCATGAGTTGTTCTTAAGCTAAAATACATTAGGTGAAAGCAAATGGCTGCAGAATGCCAAATCAGCTGGAGTTTGTTCAAAGTTCGGTAGCTTGGATTTGTTTTAGGATCGTTTGGTCTGTTTCACTGATTCCGCATGTCCTGTCAGTACTTACACACTAAACTAAGGGGTGACATTTCTGCTGATGCAAAAGTGTTTTTGAGGAAAAAGCTTTTGAAAGTGGACATTTTAGAACAGAGAGCTTAAGATGTCCTGTATTTAAACAAGCTCTGCAATGACACTGTGAGGCAATAAAAATTAAATGCTGTATGTATTAAAGTTTTTAAGTTAGGGGTCTCTAAAAATATTCAGAACCACAATAATGACTGCCAGGAGGATATGCCCCTGCCAGCTATAAAGTTATGGCTATTAATATGCAAAGCTGTAACTATGTGGATAACATACAAAGACATCCAAAAGTTCTCTTTTGCTTTTATTCTGTGCCAACAAATATTACACAGCACTTGCCATATCAGAGGGTTTTCTGCAACAGAAGTTGGGTTAAACAACCAGTTATACTCGACCACCTTCGACTGAACCTGTCTTAAAATGGCAAGCTGCTGGGAGGTTGCTATTCTGGGAGGTGACTCTGATAGCTCTCAACAGATGCAGCTCCTGGAATGCAGCCGGAGCAGGGGGAGCTGGGCAGCAGCTGACCCCCGCGCTGGCCCACTGACATTTTGGGGATCACAGCTCACGTCAGTGCGGGCTGACACTGACACTTTTGGCACACATGGCCTTCTCCCTTGCCTGTTCTGCACATGGTCGTCACCCTGCAGCAGCAGCAGCAGCAAAAAAAAAAATCCTGGTGCTCATAGGCAGCAACCATTCCTTTCTAAAATTAAATTACTGTTTTGTTACGTGCTGTGTGCTGAGATTTTAGATTGAAATATTAACTGGAGGTTTTTGTTAAGTTACTTAAAATAATCCAGTCATTTGTTTTACCGATAGGTAGCACTTCTTCATGACTCAGGCAAGGATCACAGAGAAAATTAACTAGTGTAAATTGTTTTAAAATCAGTGGATATGGTGAAGATAAATGCTATATTTGAATATATTTTAATGTTGATCTCAGCAGTTCCATTTTAACTATGTTTTTGAAGATCAGTGCTTTCCTTCAAGGTGTATTTGCATATGCATATATTTATTTGAAATAGTTCCTTTGAAAATTACTTAGGGGCAGCCTCACATTGTGTTTGACAAAAACTTTGCTCTTCCTTTCGTCAAGAGCTGGAACTTGCCTGTAGTCAATTCATCTATTTCAAATATCTGTTCTCATATAACTCTGTGGGAGTAATTACTAACCCTCACACATATAGGACTTGTTTAAAATAACACGTCCTGCTAGTGTTTGCTTGACATTTTTCTCAAAAAAAAAAGCAGCTAGATAATATCCTAAATCTGGGATTGTACCTTTCAAATTACTGATATTGAAAAGCAAGGAAAGCGTGCTATGAGAAGAATGTACCTGTGAATCTGACATAGGAAGCAGAATATCACCAGTCTAGAAAATCAAAAGTCATAGAAACCCGTAAACAGTTTGGAGCAGATACTAATCTAAAATGAACATGACATCATACTAGAATTCACTTTGTCTTTATGTCTTGTGTTGTCTTTTTTTAAAGAACTTGTCCCACTCTTAGTATTTCCTGGTCAAATTCTGAACTCGCCTGTAAGTCTGTACAAGCCCTGGAGTAAAGAACAAAGTTGACCATATCTTTCCTGTGCTTCAGACTGACGAATTCATGTCTAGAGCCTGGCTGATTTAAATGTATATGTACATAATTTTACACTCTGGTAAATTTATTTAATATTCAGGAAGTGAATTTAACTCTTTGGATGTGGTGACAATAGGGAATATTATTTTTATAACCTTGTTATTACGAAAAAAATAATTCTTTGTGTTGGGTGTGTATTCCTCACAATCTGAGTATCCATTGTCATTAATAAGCAGCTACACTACAGTCTAGGAGAGTATAATGGTTTGCAGGAGGATAGATTATCCTGTCTGCTTTGGTTTTGTGGCACCCATGCATATCAACAGAAGTTAGATTTGTTGCATAATCACTCTGCTCTTACATTTCACAACTGCAGCGTAGCTCTAAATGCTTTCATTTTACTTTCAGCAAGCTATTGGCTGTAATATTTCATTGCAGTCATGGCCCCTAAGAAGAAGAATGTGAAAAAGAACAAAGCAGATATCAACGAAATGACCATCATTGTGGAAGATGGCCCCCTCAGTAAACTGAATGGCTTGAATGGACTCTTGGATGGAGGAAATGGTTTCAGCTGCATCTCATCTGAAGTTTCCGACCCGTCATATAGCCCAAATCTCTTGGAAGGTCTAGGCAGAATGAGACAAGAAAATTTTCTTTGTGACTTGACTATCAGTACCAAAACAAAATCCTTCAGTGTTCATAAGGTGGTGATGGCTTCAAGCAGCGACTACTTTCACAACATCTTAAAGAAAGATCCATCCACTCAAAGAGTAGACCTCAATGACGTATCCCCGTTGGGTCTAGCTACTGTCATCACCTATGCTTACACCGGCAAACTTACTCTCTCGCTTTATACGATAGGTAGTATTATTTCCACAGCAACTTATCTACAGATTCACACCCTTGTAAAGATGTGCTGTGATTTTCTAATCCAAGAAATCAGTGTTGAGAATTGCATGTACATTGCCAATATTGCACAAACATACGGACTAAAAGCAACCAAGGAAGCAGCGCACAAATTTATTAGAGACAACTTCATTGAATTTTCAGAAACCGATCAGTTCTTAAAACTTACTTTTGATCAGATTAATGAACTTCTTGCAGATGACGACTTGCAGTTGCCTTCTGAAATTGTTGCATTCCAGATTGCAATAAAATGGCTGGAATTTGACCAAAAAAGAGTAAAGTTTGCTGCCGATCTCTTAGGTAACATCCGTTTTGGTACCATCTCAGCCCAAGACCTTGTCAATTATGTTCAAAGTGTGCCAAGAATGATGCAAGATGCAGACTGCCATAAGCTGCTAGTGGATGCCATGAACTATCATTTGCTTCCCTACCACCAGAATACACTGCAGTCCAGAAGAACGAGGATCCGTGGAGGTTTCAGAGTCTTAGTTACTGTCGGGGGACGCCCTGCTCTAACAGAAAAGTCTCTTAGCAGAGACATCTTATACAGGGATCCTGAAAACGGATGGAAGAAGCTGAGTGAAATGCCTGCTAAAAGTTTTAATCAGTGTGTGACGGTGATGGACGGATTTCTTTACGTGGCCGGTGGGGAAGACCAGAATGATGCCAGAAACCAAGCCAAGCATGCCGTCAGCAATTTCTGCAGGTAACTGGTTATTTATTTAAAAGAGGTGGAGAGATCGATTCAGCACCATGCAGGTAGATAGACCAAAATGGTTTGTGATGTGCAACATGAGCTGCTCGGAGAAACAGAGGGTTGGGGAGGTATGGATACTATTCTGTATTAAAGTTTGAATGAACAGAAATGCATGTCTGAAGTTATGCAAAAAACTTCACCATGGTTACACATGCCCAATGAGAAAACTGAGAAAACTTACCCCAAGAGGGGGAAATAAATAGGAACGTAAATGGGAAGTTCTGGGATGTTCTAAGGTTCCATTGAAATGCACCAAGTCAGACAAGGTCAGACTTTTTAAATTTCAAGAGCTTCTGATGCCTCACAGAAAGTTCTGAAAGCCACCTTTTAGATATGATAATATTGATTTTCTATGCACCATCCACCACATTTTCAACAGCTTTTATGCTACATTTCATATCCTTTAGCTTTTTTATTTATCAGGCCTTTAGAAACAATGTCACCGTCTCTTGAGGGCTATATTTCCCTTCTACAGTCTACTCCAAATAATACCCCACTTCTGAAATATGGCAGTTCCTATCTGTAGTCATCCAAGGACTGCGCTGGTGATAGCAAGGTCAGAGATCTAACATGCAGTAGCCAGATGGGTGAATAAATAGTTGAGCCTGAAAGCCGACATCGTAGGTTCCCTTGAAGCTGCTAAGAGACCATGGGCGTGCAATGGCAACACACAGCCACAGTCCTACCATTGCTTCCTTTCCTGCTCCCAGAAGGGAGTGTTCAGTTAACTTCTCTTGACGACATCAACCGACATGCCAAGTTAATGGATAAGGAACCTTCTCGAGATCACATTCATTGTGTAGATCACTTTAATTTGCCTTTGTCAGAAAATTATCTCACGTAAAGGAGAGCTGTTGCTCTTCTGACCTTCTGCTTTTAGGCTGTGCCTCGCCTTCCCGCAAGGAGCTGTGTACTCGGTGCACACCGTGGTGGTGGGGAAGAGGTGGGACAATCCTCATGGTCCACAGCTGAATGGGTTTGTCTCCCTGTTCAGCCATTAACCTCGAGCATGTCAAGTGACCTCACTCCAGCTTCCCTTCAGAGCTGCCGATGACAATGCAGTGTGACAGCTGATAATTATCATTTACTTTCCCGTAGCCTTTTTCTTGTGTGGTTCTCTGGTTGTCTCAGCATGCAACAGGAGAAATGTATGGGCCTACTGCTGTCCCTCACTCAGCTCCTTCAGGAGTCGCAATTGGCTATTTCCTATTTCAAAATTGCTCAATTTAATGTTAAGGACAGAGAATGTTATTTCAGACAGGTATGGTGTTAGGAAGCAAAGATGCTCTTCTGCATAATTCTTACTCCGTGTGAGTGGCAGGGAAGGAGTACTCACTATTGAGAAAGTACTAAGGAGATGGAAGTATAAATCACCACCTAACATTTTTTAAAACTTTGAGTAAATTTTGACATCTTTGCTAAATGTGTTGCAAATCACCTTCAAAAATGTTGTGTGTTGAAAGTACCTCTTTCCAACATTCTAATGAGGTCATTATAAAAAATCAAACTACAGGGAAGACTCAGGTTTACTGTATTGAAATAAAACCAGGTTTGAATGATACAAGCACGTTTTTTTCTCCAATCATAACCTACATTTATTTAGAAATTTAGCCAGGAATACCAGTTTCATTCCACCGACTTCTAAGAGGCTCAGTAACAAACTAAAATTTTAGCAACTCCACAGCTGGAGCAGTCAGGGGACAGAGACAGGATGGTAGAGTTTAGCAGAACCGGATGAGATAGTTACCCTCTGTTTTTTAATGCTTTCAGATACGACCCTCGTTTCAACACCTGGATTCACCTGGCAAACATGAATCAGCGGCGCACCCACTTCAGTCTGAATGTGTTCAATGGCCTCCTTTTTGCAGCGGGTGGTCGCAACTCGGAGGGGTGCCTCTCCTCCGTTGAGTGCTACGTGCCTGCAACTAATCAGTGGCAGATGAAGGCCCCTCTGGAGGTGCCCAGGTGCTGCCACGCCAGCGCAGTGGTGGATGGTCGGATCCTGGTCACGGGAGGTTACATTAATAACGCTTACTCTCGCTCGGTGTGCATGTACGACCCCAGCAAAGATAGCTGGCAGGATAAGTCCAGCCTCAGCACCCCAAGGGGGTGGCACTGCGCGGTGTCCCTTCTGGAGAGGGTCTACGTCATGGGTGGGTCTCAGCTGGGGGGGCGAGCCGAAAGGGTCGACGTTCTCCCCGTAGAGTGTTACAGCCCTTACACGGGGCAGTGGAGTTACATGGCGCCGCTTCAGACCGGGGTTAGTACGGCTGGTGCCTCCACCCTTAATGGCAAAATTTACTTAGTGGGTGGCTGGAATGAAATAGAGAAAAAATACAAGAAGTGCATTCAGTGCTATAACCCGGATCTCAATGAATGGACAGAGGAAGATGAGCTGCCCGAGGCCACTGTGGGTGTATCCTGTTGTACAATATCCATGCCCAACACCAAGACAAGGGAGTCCAGGGCCAGCTCAGTCTCTTCTGTCCCAGTCAGTATTTAAATACGGGTCTAACCAGCAACAAGGAAAAATGTTTACCAGCACAGCAGTATGATTAACCCTTTAAGTAGCGTTTTTGTGCTTACACGGAAAAACATCACAGTCTTTGCAATAGTTTTAACAGTGCAAATTGGCCAGTTTTCATGATCTTTAATACAGGTGGCATGAAACAGCATATTAGGGGTAAGATGAATTTTCTTAGCAGGAAGAGAGAGTTAACCCATAACTGCAGGATTTAATTCTGTTCCTGACTTTGCCACTGACTTACTGTTCTATCTGTGGCATATCATTTAATTTCTTTGTGCCTTGGTTTCCTTACCTGTAAAAGAGGGATAAACTTGCTTCAAAAGATTGTTGTGAGGCTTTTTTTAATACCGAGTTTTAAATGCTTTCAGAACCCAAAATGAAAGTCAGATATCGCTAGTAATAAATCTCAACGTAAGAAATGTGCTATGCCATGATTACATTGATTAGTTTTGCTCTTGTCGAAGCAGTTTGTATATTGACAAACAAAAGGGAAAACCCAAAGCACCCCAAAATATACCATGTAGCATGTGCGTACTTTCCGTTTGGGACAGTGTTATTCACGGGAAATTTCTCAAAACATTTTCTCCCTCAGAAGTTCAAACGAGTTCCCTGTCTTCCACCAAGAAACCCAGTAACTTCCTACCTAATGCTGCGGCACGGCTCTCAGGGTCTGAATCCACAACATACCCTAACTCCTGTAAGCATGATGGGCCAGCCCCAAGGGCTGCCTTGAGTGCCAGGTTTCTCTCCTGACCTCCGTGCGTACCCCAAGGAGCAGACCACCACCCCATCCTCTTCTTCACGCAGGGGGGAGACCATCCTGTTGCTCTGGGTAGAAGGCATGAAGGCCAGCCAGTATGTCTTCTCCTGTTCCTACTCTTCCCATCTGTGTAGGAGTGTACATCCGGGTTATCTTCTTGTTCAAGGAGGTCCTCAACGATGCAAGGAGCAAGGACCCTCTGCAGAAGGGCCGAAAGCCAGAAGCTGAGCTCATGCCGGGAGGCACCAAGGGCTAACGGTGTCTAAGGGTGGAGATGCACAGAGCGTCCCTCCTACTCAGCGTTATTCTGACACCCAGTTGAGTGAGAAATGCAGACGGAATAAAGATGGCAGGATCTGCCCTTTAAGTGCAGGGTATGTGTGTGGAAAGCAGAGAATCATGGGAAAACTGGATGAAATCAAGGAGACTTTCCTTAATAGTACTAAAGAGGTACCTTAGTGCCTTTCTTAGCAGGTGTAGGCACAACATCACCCAGAGTAACCTTTTTCTAGGTGTACCGTTCTGTATCTCCTTTTGAAGCCTTCATTCCAGCCCTATTTGTGAAGTTTTTGCTGACGTTTTTCCAAAGGCTAGGCTAATGCTGTGCCTGTTGGAGTCTGTGAAGTTTTCCAGTGAGTCAAGTGAAGTCTTTGCTCAACTTAGATTACCTTCCAAGAACTTCTCTTCCTAATTTCAGCATGCAGTGAGGGAATCAAGCATGAAACTTAATCCTGTTCCCTTAGCCAAAGGGATATGGAACCCATAACGTCCCCTGAGAATTCAATACCGAAGGACTGCTCTCAGCACAAAAGGGGAAGGAAAGAAGCAATACCAGGAACTGAAATTACTTAATATAACCAAAGGGTAGAATTTCACTCACCTTAACCAATTCATAGAGGCTTCATATACAGTTTCCTCAAAGTATCCTTGACACCTCCAGGCTCCAGTGCCAAGGAGACAGTTTTTACAAGGCATCCAGAATTTTATCTCAGTTTGCAAAAGGGGAACGCTATAAAACTCTCTGTAAGTGGAGGCACTCTTGAGGCAAGCATTTTCAGGACTTAAGCTCTGCTCTGTGTAGCTTTGTCGCAGCTACATCCTGAGTATCAGCATGACCGTGACACAGTATTAGAGATGAAGTAATTCACTCTGTTGGTTGGGATTGAACTCCAGAGCACTTGGTCCTGTTTTCCAGTTCTAACTTGGAGTTCATGTCTGCATCTTGACTACACAACTTTAAATCCCAAATTACACTTTGAGTGCTGCACGTTATTAGAATACACTGCGTTGCAAAGACTTTTGGTCATGTAGGTTAGATTAATTTAATTAGCATACAGTTAGTTATCCTTTGTCCTGTTTAATAATCCAAATCCAGTCACAGAACAAAACATGGAATTGTGTAACAGAGTCAGATTACTTCGTTTTAAATGAAAAAATGCTATTCTTGCCCATTCCAGTCACCAAAAGCATTCTCGTGGATGAGGGCAAAATTTCTCATTTCCCAAAGTCATGGCCATGTGTTCCATATGAAAGCATTTTAAAAGCTCTTTGAAGATCCATCTGCTCAAATAGTTTTTGTGTAAAATTTCAATACTGTCAGATGAAGTTGGTTATCCACCACCAACCAGTCCAATGAAGACACACGTATACATACCCAGTTATAGCTGTAAACATACTCCAGTTTCTCAGGTACCCAAAAGATGGTATTTAGGAATTGAGGAAGCAATCATTTTGGCCTCAGACAGACATTGGATGACATTCTGTCATATCCAAGTACCCCTTTTCCCCTTTGGGAACTGAGTTCCAAAGTGCTGTGCGTAGTCAGACATTGCTGCACGCTTTCCTGTGAGCCAACATTTCCTACACGGCAGCGACCGCCTTGTTGTCCAGCGGAAAGGTACTTGTGAGCGCTGGGCTAAGTGCAATGAAACTACTCTCTTGCTATTTAAAGGGTTAAAAACTTTGGGAGCCAAATCCTTTTCATCTTACAACAAAGTTCCATTGATTCCACTGGTACTGCTGAGTAAGATGTACAGGATTTTGAACTCTTGGCCAAATTCTGGCAGAATGGTAGAGACAAATGCTTGCCAAAACTGTCATACCCTAAAGAAACTGCTCCTCAGCCTCCACTGCCCGTGGCTGCGACAAGGCCGTGAGGACGTGTCCTAGGGCAGGATCCAAGCACCACTGGCCACGTGGTCCTTCTGTAGCACCAATTATGTACGTACTTCAGGCCAAAAATTTTAGGTAGATTAACAAATGGTGCTGTTATCACTAGAGCACTGCGGTGTGGCTTTATATTACTTTCTCTAAACATCTGCTTAGGCTTCAACTGCACATTGAGCCGGGATTTGGCCCTTAAGATGTGACAATATCAGCTGGACTTAATATTATTTTGATCATACCACTGTACTGAGCTATTTGTGACATTTTTATGTACAATCTTGTTTTGTTAGAACTGTGAAAAATGGTTTGTATTTTGTGTTTTATGGGACGGTGTTCTTTCATTGTCTGGTACCGTATTTTCCATCTCCGGATGTTTATAACAACTTGAAATATTGTATATCCCAAAAAGGAATTTTAAAATGCAGTTTAGGAAGTACTGTACATGGTCGTATTAAGTAGAGCAGAGGCCTTCTGACTGTATGAGATGCAGATTGTTAAAACACTACAGGGATCTTTAATGCTATACTAATAGTAGGAAAAAAAAGCTTTTGTCTTCAAAATCCCTTACGCCCACGCGTTTTATAGTCAACAGCATCTGTGCTTCCAAGGGATTCATATCTGAAAACAAGCTTTCTTCAGTCTGTGAGTGAAACGGTTTGATAATGTTTGTTTTCTTGTTTATTCATGCTTGTGCAGGTGCATGAGAGGGAGAGTGTGCTGCAAGGTTGGGAGGGAGGAACTGTCTGTCAGAAAGTGAGTGATGTGCAGATTTTGTCCTTCGTCTGTAATCAAAGTGAGATCATGATCATTTAATCTCTTCCTGAAGTTCCCCTGCAAAACTGGTCAAGAATTCAGTAAGCTTAAGTGCCAGCTTCTAGCTGGCCAGAGAGGGAAGCGGGCAAAATCAGCATCAACCCAAGCTGTGAGGTGTCGAACGGTGTTTTGTGCTGAGATTTTCAAATGCCAGTTTTTACAGGAAAAAGCACATGATGAATGAAATGACTCAATAAGATCCTGAAACTAGTTGAGTTGATCCTGCAGTTTTAACTCTTTCCAAACACATGCTGAGTTTAGGGGGAGTTTTTCACTGCTTACAGCTGGTTTTACTAATTCTAGCGGCAAACCCAACAGTCAGACAAGTAGCTGTGTGAGCACGCGTGCCTTCTTGAATCCGGTGCGACTTCTCCTATATACAGTTTGGCAGATTAAACCACAAGAACTAAATCCATGGGTAGACCAGTATCAGTGTCCAATGAAAGCCAACATGGAGGTGTTAGGCTGATCACCATTCAACTACCCACTTCCCACGCAGGTATTTTCTAGAGACTAGATCTTCCCATAAGGATTATTTCCTTTGGCATGGCTGCTAATGAAATCCTCTGTATGCTCCAAAGGGTTTTGTGCAACACATGGGATAAGAGATGCAAGCGGCTCCGGGCAGCAGAAAGGGGAAGATGGAGCCCCTTAGCGCAGTCAGCAGACTCAGATTTTGTTCCCGTTTCTCCATGATGTTTGAGAAGTAGGTGCCGGAGGGAAGCACCCCCTTCAACACACACCCTTCCATAAGCAGCCTTTCTTTGTGTTACCTAACTGACGTGGCCCGGCCTTCCTTACAAAAATCAAGACTCAATTTTCAATTGCTTGTAACTTGAATTCTCAGATTATTTGAATTTTTAGTCCATTTTATCCTGTTTTACCAGAGCTGGGAGACCTTTTTCCAATTCCCAATCTGCCTGCTTGGAGAAGGCAGTGGAAGCCAATAGTCCCGTTACAGTCTCCTGAGCTTTTTGCAAGCAATCTCCTTCTCATCCTTTTGTTAAAGACCTACTTTGTGTAAGTAATCAAAAACACCGTAATGCACAGATTTGTACTTTGACTCCTCCATGCAAGAGGAGGATCTCCTCCCTTCTATTTTCTCTTTTTTTGCCCACAACTGAAAGACTCTCGGGGCAGCCAGGAAGATGCACAGAGGTGAACAGTACATAAAAACCCATCTGTGAATCGAATCCAAAAAATCCTCTCCCTGGTGGCCACAGCAAAGAAAAGAGCACATTCTGCAGTGCCTGTCGAAAGAACAAAGGGGTGAAAAAATTAGTCACTGGTGCTGATTTGCATGTGGGGCACTACTCAGAGCTCTCGTCTCACAATTTCCCTACGAGTAAAGGAGAGTACATGCAATTCTGTATAGCTTGTGTGAGAGATTCAGTTCCTATCAGATGGGTTTTGCCATGCAAAAGGCTAGTATGAGTTCATTGTCGTCTCAGTGCAAATTCAATTTTCAATAAAAATACAGGCAATTAGTACACTCCCGAGGAATACGTCGTCGCTTTCTGTTGTAGATGCGCTGGATGTTACACTTGTTGCTGCCTTGGCCGTTTTGTTGTCAACATGAAAAGTTAAAGGTGTAACTTATTTGTGTAAAGTGTTAGGCTTATACAAATAGGGTTTGTAATTATACCCTTGAAGGATGGACTGTGATAACACAAGGGAACATATTTCAGCAGACAAAAATCTGTAAGTGCAATGTGAGAATGTTACTACTTCAGATTCGTAGTGCAGCAGATGTCATTAAGAGGAGTAACAGCACGTTGGTGTTTTTCTTTGTATGCTTTAAATAAAGCTGTCGACACACGGTGCAAACCAATTACTCGTATTGTACAACCAGTCGGAAACTGCGAGATGCTCTTTCTGGTTGCAGTTGAAACATGCTTTGTTTTCTGAGCCCCATGCTGATCCTGGCTTTCATCTCACCCAACTGGAATGTTTGTAACAACTGGGCTGTCAAACCACCTTCACAATAAGCTCCACCGTGTGACACTGGAGCCGCTTTTCTCTTTTCCATTTTATTACAAGGACAACAACTTGCTTTTTTAACAATTAATTTCTCGGTCATTGGTTGTAATCAAAATGCCTAGCAAGAAATGACCGTAGATCAGATGTCTGATTAGAAATTTAACAAGTTTTCATTCGAATCGCGTGAGTAACATTGTCAGAAATAAAACCATCTAAATTTCATGGAAAAAAAAATTAGTCTGAATTCTGAAGAGCAACTATGTTGTGCTACGGATGAGAGGTTGTGAAGTTCCAAAACCCATACCCTGTGTTTTGACACCAAGCATGAGTTGGCACCCACCGGATGACATGACCTGAAGGGTTACCCAGCCTGTGGGTGTCCAGAGATCACAACTGTGAGTTCGTAAGATTCCATAGTACACAAGAACACAGAGGCTTTGTCCTCTGAATTTCTGTACTGTATTACAGATTACCACAAATACCACAAAAATCACAGAATCACAGAATGGTTTGGGTTGGAAGGGACCTTAAAGACCATCTAGTTCCAACCCCCCTGCCATGGGCAGGGACAA
>NW_010271997.1:0-2205 GCF_000690775.1 Eurypyga helias
CCTTCGGCGACGGATGCCAGCTCCTCTGCCCAGAGTGTGTCGCGGGGAGCTGCGACCCCGTGTCAGGAGCGTGCGTCTGCCAGGCGGGCTACTGGGGAGCCAGGTAACGCCGGGAGTGGAGCAGGGCTCCAGCCCTGCTCTATGTGGGAGCATTTCACAGAATCATGGGATTGTTTAGGTGGGAAAAGATCCTTAAGATCAAGTCCAACCCTTAACCCAGCACCGCTCATACCATCCCTAAACCATGTCCCTGAGCGCTTCATACACATGGCTCCTAAATCCCTCCTGGGATGGAGACTCCCCCCTTCCTGGGCAGCCCGTTCCCATCCCTGACAGCCCTTCCCGGGAAGGAATTTCCCTAATATCTAACCTAAACCTCCTCCGGCACAACTTGAGGCCGTTTCCTCTTGTCCTATCACTTGTCACCTGGGAGAAGAGACTGACCCCCCCTCTGCACCCTCCTTTCAGGGAGCTGTAGGGAGCGATAAGGTCTTTCCTCAACCTCCTCTTCTCCAGGCTGAACCCCCCAGCTCCCTCAGCCCCTCCTCACGGGAATTGTGCTCCAGACCCCTCCCCAGCTCCGTTCCCTTCTCTGGACACACTCCAACCCCTCAGTGTCTTTCTTGAAGTGAAAGACCCTCCTTTCCTCTCTCTTCCAGCTGCAACGACACCTGCCCGGAGGGGTATTTCGGCGTGAATTGTTCCTCGCCCTGCCAGTGCTCCCGGGGGACCTGCCACCCCATGCAGGGGAACTGCGTGTTGAGTAAGAGCAACCGCAGATTTACTCCTTGGCACCGCGCAAGGGGCCGTAACGTCTGCGCTGGGGACGGAGGGGCTGGGGGGCTGCGATGCAGCCCGGTCCTGCCCGGTGCCTTCCGGCCTCGCTGCAGGTCGCCGGCTCCTGCGCTCACCGTGGGGTGACTCCGTGGGCTCAGCAGCCACAGGACACGCCGGAGCCAATCCATCTTCTCCACACAGGTTTGAAGGACCATGGGGCTCTCGCAGCCGCCATCCTCGTCCCACTCCTGCTGCTGCTGCTCTGCGTCACCTGCTGCTGCTGCGGAGCTGCCCCAGCAGATGAGAGAGACAGGTACTATTTTGTATTTTGGAGCTTTTGGTGTACACCCTGTCCCCCATGTCCCTTCATGCCCGTCTCCCCCACGCAGGGCAGCCGTGCCGGATGACGACGTGCTGGCCAGGATGAAGCACCACGTGCGGGGGGTGCTGGCAAACCTCAGCGCTATGATGCCTTGCTTTGCCCTGGGGGGCTACAAACTTCCCAAAGTCACAGGTGAAAAAAGCGTCGCTGCCGAAAAGCCCTTCCAGGCTGACACCCTCACCCCACGCTCTCTGCACTGTCACCTTTTGAGGGGGGAGCCTGAGTTGCTCTGCTGCCCCCAGCCCTGAGCACCCCAGGGTGCCTGGGCTCAGCTGGATATCTTCTCCCCAGTTTCCCACCACGACACAGAAATTCCCTTCAACCCCAGCTTCATCGAGCCGCCGTCATCCGCCTGGGTCTCAGACAGCTCCTTCTCCTCCTCCTTCGACACGGACAATGAGGGACCCGAGTACTCCGTCCCTCCCAGAGAAGGTGACATCAATGGCTGCTCCTCCTCTCCCTGGCCGCCCGCAGCCCTTCTGGGCTTCCCAGCATCAATCCTGCCCCATTCCCAACCACCAGCATCCCCAGGATGGGTGCTGGGCACAGGCAGCGGTGTTTTCATACCCTCGTGTTCCTGTCTGCAAGGGCACCCCAGGGCCATGCTTGGGCTCGTGCGATGGGACGTGCCTGGTGTGGGCAGCCCCCCCGTTGCACAACCTCCTCCTGGGAAAACACTCCCAGGGACAATCCTATTGCATCAGCCCCTGTCCCGGTGTCCCCGAGCGTGTCCCTGAGAAGGGGGGTAGCTCTGGCAGCCCTAACCCTCGTCCCCTTCTCTCGCAGGTGTCCCACTGCTGGGGGGGGCTGAGCTGCAGGATGGGGCGTCCCCCCGCAGCGAGGTGCTCCCGGACCCATCCGCCTTCGACTCCGAGGATGTCTCGCAGCCCTTCGCCATCCCCCGCACCTCCAGCATCGCCAAGGCCAAGCGGCCCTCTGTGTCTTTCGCCGAGGGGACAAAATTTGGGGCAATGGAGACCCCCAGCCCTGGGCGGAAGCCCAAGACCCCATGGGGCCCATCCAAGCTGTCCTCCCCACTGGGGGAC
>NW_010271997.1:2296-3997 GCF_000690775.1 Eurypyga helias
CCCCGGGCCACCCCGGGGGGACGCCGGCGGGTGGTTTCTGGCACCAGGCATGTGGCCCAGAGAGTGGAGGCTCTAGAAGCGGCTGCAAAATCCGGCAGCTGGGAAGCGAAGGGGAAGGAGCCCAACGTCACCACCATCTACATGATGGTGGGAACGGCCGGGCAGGACCCCAAAGCGGAGGGGGGTGGCGAGGGACCGGTCCAGGCTGTGCTCAAGCGTCTGGGCAGTTTGCAGAGGGGCAAGTGGGCTGCAAAGGAGGAGCCCAAGGTGAGGAGGAGCGTGGAGGCCATCCAGAAACCGCCTCGTCGAGCCCTGGCACAGCGCAGAGACTCGGAGAATAGCTGCAGGCAGAGGGAGAGCATCCCAGGGGCTCCTGCCGAGGCATCCCCTGGCAAACACCAGCATCTCCCTGGGAAAAGACAGTCCCTCCTTCTCACATCTCCCTCGCCAAAAAGCAGCGAGGCCCAGGATGGGGCCGGCGATGCTGTGGGTGCCATAGAGCAGGGCAAAAGCCCTGAGTTAGTCCTCAGCCTTGACGCAAAGGGACAGGCTGCCCCAGAGGAAGAGCCAAAATACGAGAACGTGACAAACAGCAGTGCCAATTCGCCCCCCAGCCCTACCAAGGAGTCACTGGCCACCCCTGTGGCCACCTGAGCCCACCATGGCCTGGGCTGGGGCAGCGGGAGCCCAGGAGGCCCCTTTGACCCCTGTTTGGGGGCAATGTTACCCTCTGAACTGTGAACTGGGCATGGACCTAGCCTTCCCACTGACCCCCGTCCTGCACACCGTGTTGCTGGTGCGGACCCTCGCTGCGGGATGGGTGATGCTGATAGCCGCAGCGGTGGCAGCCCCGTGGGGTTGTGGTGCTTCAGGATTGGTTTCTGTCCCTCCCCATGTGCCCTGTTTTGTGTCTGCTGCAACCCGGAGGGACAGCGATGCTCTGGACACAGTGGTGGCACCTTCTGGTCCCTGTCAGCTTTGGGCTTGGGGACACACGTCCTTGCCATAAACAGGAGCGGAGCTGCCGGGGCTCTGCTGGGAAACGCACAGGCAAAAACCAGTTTCCTCCACTGGGTTTCACCTTTCCCCATCCCAGCTCTGGAAATGCTGCTCGGAGCCTCTTGCTGTTAAAGGTGCTTCTTACTGGAGGGGATTATTCTGTGGATTTGGGCTGGGGAGAGATGATGGGCTGTCACAAGCAGCTTCAGCGGAAATTAATTTTAGCTGCTTATCTCAAAGGGTATCTGGGTCTGCAGGGGTTTATCGGTGTGGCTCTGGCTTTCATGGCAGGCTCTGGCTGCCTTCGTCTCTGCATGCATGTGGAGCACATGAAAAGGCTCGTGGCACGGCACGAGGTTTATTGACGGCCTTTTAAACTCCACGCGATACCAAGCTGCAATTGTGCAAGAGCAGACGTGGCAGCTGGGCTGTGACCTGTGCACCCAGCGCTGCACTGGCCCTGATAAGGATGAAAGCTGTACAGAAAATGTCATTTCTGTGGGTGCCCCAAGCTCCTGCCGTCCCCCACACATCGTTCCTGCCATGCAACACGTGGCTGCGCGGGGCTGTGAAGGTGCTGCAGCATTGCTGGCGTGGCTGGAGGAGCTCGGGTTGGAGTGAGTCCAGAGGAGGCCACGGAGATGCTCCGAGGGCTGGAGCCCCTCTGCCATGGGGACAGGCTGGGGGAGGTGGGGTGGTGTG
>NW_010271997.1:4275-6672 GCF_000690775.1 Eurypyga helias
GTGGCCCTGCTCATGGCAGGGGGTGGGACTGGGGGGGGCTTTAAGGTCCCTTCAACCCAAACTGTTCTGTGATTCTGTGATTCTGCTGCCCATGCAAGGCAGTTGAGAGGCCTACGAGGGTTTGCAGCATGAACTGATTTTAAATGTATGTAACTGGTTTTAAAAGTGCGTAAGTGGTAGAAGTTTCTTGTACATTTTTCTATTATTTCGCGGGGCATGGAAGTCTCTGAACGAAAATTAAATGTTACAAAAGCCCTTGGGGAGTTGGGTGCTCCAGCCGCCCTCCGAATCAAAGACATGGCCAGAAATATTCTCCAAAGTGTGGAAACTGGCAGCAGCCTTAGGCTTTTGGGGTGGGTTTTTTTCATTTTCTGGTTCTGTTGAAGTAATTCTGAACTCTCATGGAGCTGAGCCCAGAGCAGTGCCGGAGACTCGGAATGCGAGTGGGCTGGGAGCGTCCGGAGCACCTACGTTGCAGACTGCATCTCACATCACGTGCAGAGCTCCGTGCGCACCCTCCTCATCTGGCACTGCTGAGCTGGGCTGGGCTTTAGGGTTCGGGGTGTTTCAGAAAACTGAGTGGGTTTTGCTTTTCTCCTTTTGCTTTCCGTGGGTGCTTCTCCGCAGAGCAAGGCACCGAATCCTCGTGGTCCCACATGGGTGAGGCTTCCAGTTTTACAGAGAGCACACAGCACTCCTTCCTTCACTGCTCTCACCCTCTGCCACGATTATAACACCAAACATTCTGGTAGACAAATAAAAATGCTCATCCTGGCAAGAGCTGAGCAGCAGCCTGGCCAGACCTCTGTTCTACCAAGGCCGGGGTTTGTTTTGATGCTCTTTTATTACAGTGGTGGGGCCAGCCCCACATTTTATTTATAAGCAGCCATTTTTTCCTAACCAGTTGGATATTTTCAGCCCGTGAGCTGAGCAGTGTTGTGCCAGAAGTGAACGTCACATGAGCCGTTTGGCCTTGGGTTTGGCGTGTAAATAGCTGACAACAGCTTGACAGCTTTTCCTGACGTTGAAACAAGCACCCGGCTCTGAGAAAGCAGCTGTTGCTGCGAGAACCTTTCATGTTCAGGGGCTGAGCTGCAAGGCAGGATGTCTCCCCTGCTTGCAGGGGAAGCATCTTCACCCTGCCTGGGCGGCGCAAGGAAAGAAGCGGTGGATTTTGAGCGTGCAGCTGCCTGTGCGCACTCCCGCAGCGTGGTCACGCCGGCGTCTTTCTGTTAGGGATGCTCCGCTTTGGCTTTGCTGTGGTTTTAATTCTGGATGCAGAAGGTCTGTGAGCCAGAGCTGGTGAGTGAGTGAAGGGTTAATGCCTTCCCATCCTGGATCTCTGGCTTTCCAAATCCCGCTGTGGTGGTTTGAAGCGAGCTGGTGGGAAGCGGATCCCATGTGCATGTCCTGTCTGTAAGCAATGAGGTGTCTGTGCTCTCTGCTGGGGCAGCTCTTGGCCTCGCAGAGGTGGGAACAGAGGCTCCAGCCGTCCCCCATGGCCATGGGGGTCTGTCCCCTGTCACCACAGCCTTGTCATCTCCTTTTCCAAACTGCCCGAGCTCTGCTTGTGATGAGGACCATGTCGTTTACACCGGTGGCTCTGACTGAGCCTGCCGAGGACCCCCCTGTGTGGCTGGGCAGGAGCTGTCACCTCCCTCCCAGCCTAAACTCACCCCTGGCCGGTTTCTACAAACGTGTCTTTGTGCCAGTGCCGTTCCTCAGCTTCACCGTTTTTGCTCTCCGTGATGTTTACTCATTCCCTGGGTGTATTTATAGACGGCAGTGGATCACCTGATTGCTTTTTTTCTCCTTCTAGGATAGGAAAACCCAGCTCCCGCCTGTGCTCTCGCTGTAGCAGAGGGTTCCTGTGTCCCCAGACACCCTCCGAGCCCTCCTCGTGCTCCTGCTCGTCACAGCTCATGTTTCTTGGACGCAGCGACCGGGTCTGGGTGCCGAGGTCTCCCGGGGCCTCGAGCTGTCTCAGCCTTCCTCCACCTCTGCCACAAACCCCACACGGGCCCAGGCTGCTTTGGTTTTTTGGGCTTTTTGGGGAGTTGTTGTTTGTTTGCTTTGGCCTAAATCCACTTTACAGCTGTTGCAACGTTTGACCCTTACCCCACAGCGGAGGCGGAGGAGTTTCCTCTTCCCACCCTGCCTCGCTCTGGGGGATGCAGCGCTGGGTGCATGTCTGTCTGTCTGTCTGTCTGTCTGACTGGGCTCAGCTTCCACCGAGCGACTCAGGGACATTCGCTTGCCAGGACGGTGTTTCCATCTCCTTCGGCTGACAAAATCCCCTATCCCCTTTTCCAGGGGTCACCTCCTCTGGAGCGGGACATGGCGGATGAGCAATGGCTCCATGGCAGGGCTGGAAATCCCGCCGGAGAATGATGTACC
>NW_010271998.1:0-272 GCF_000690775.1 Eurypyga helias
GGGAGGGCGTGATGATTCTCCTACAAATCCGAGCTGCCCCGCGCAGTTCCGGGGGGATCAGATGAAGCAGTTCAGCGCTGCCGGGTCTCCAAGCCGGCTGAGGAGTCGCAGGCTCCGTGTGAAGCTTTCCGGCGAGCCCGGCCGTCTGGCTGCGCAGCGTGCAGCCCGAGCTCCTGGCTCTTCCCGTCCCCGCGCTGCCTCGCAGAACAGGGGCTTTGCTTCCAAAAATATTCCTCCGGGCGAAGGTCCAGTAAGAGCCCCAGCACCGGCAC
>NW_010271999.1:0-4713 GCF_000690775.1 Eurypyga helias
ACCCAAACCATTCGATGATTCTAAAAAAAAAAATACAGAGTAGAAGTGTGGGAAAACCAAGTTGGAAATTTACTTTTTGATTGGATTTTAATAAGATATTTTTGGCTTAGATGTTTATTTGCAAAATGAAACAGGGACCATTAATCTAGATAAATAGCTGGTGTCAGTGTGTCCTTCAGGGTGAACTCTCTCAAGGCATAGCCAACATTCAGGCAGATTAAAACATTCAGTGAAGTCCTTTCCCTTTGTACATCTTCACTCCACATGTAGTAGCTGGAAGGGAAGCTCAGTAAATGCTCAGAGGTGGAGGGGGTTGAATCTGCTCATAAAGCAAAAGAAATTATAAAACCACCTTTTAATGCCATCCTCTCATCAAGCCTTTTTTGGGAACAGTGTGTCCTGCCGCTGAGGCACCAAGTTTAAAGGAGGACATACACATTTTGGGTAAGATCCAAGAGGAGATCAGGAAGACTAACACTGAAGAATGGTAGGTATGTCTTATGATGAACAGCTTAAAATACTTAGCTTTGAAATCGCAGAATGGGGGATCTAATTGAAGTACAAAAATATCTAATGAGGGCAAGTGTCCGGGTTTGACACTTTACCTGGTAAGGACAAAGTACAAAGTTGTGAGCTGAGCTTAGGGTCTGGAGCAAGCCAAATGTCTGATCCTGAACCAGACAGGAAAATGGGACTATACAGTGCTTTTCTTCCAACCAACAAACAAGTACTCAGGAGTCTAACACCACATAGGCTTATATATATACAAAATACAGAACCGAAGAAACATTGCAGAGCTCAAAGGAAGGTGTGTCTTCACTGTGATCCTGCAAGATTGAGACCTAGCTGCTGCTCTGCACTTTCTGGAGTGACAGTACAATAAACCTCTTTCTGCTAGTAAGAACTCTCTTAAATAATGGTTTGTAGTATTAGGACTGAGTAGAAATCAAGGCTAATACATTTAAAAACACTGACCTGAATTAATTCTGTTCCTAACAAGATTACTGAGAGTTTTTCCATTTATTTCAATCAGCCTTGAGTTGGGAGATTTCAATTTTAAAAATACAAAATTTTCTAATCCTTTCAGTTGTGAGTCATAAGTGTTCATAAATGATTTCTGGTCAAATATGTCAACAGCCTGAGAAAATAGAACTGAGACGCAAATTGCTCCATCAGTATATTTCTTTGGCATGTAATGGTAGTTAAATTCTAACACATTCACTCTCATCACTAACTACATTTTAACAGGTAAACAAAGAACAGGTAAAAAATGCTTCAGAATTGCAATAGGTAAGCACATGTAAGATGGAAACATGGAAAAAGAAGGGAGAAAGAAGCAGAGCAAAAAAAAGAGTGCACGGAAATATTAAAAGAAGGGAAAGCAAGCAGAGGACATGATGTAGACATAGAGGTCTCCTATGTCATTTAGACAGTTCATGTCAGAGTTTAAAAAAAAAAAGAAAATCTGATTTTAAGCCTGGGATCATTACCAATGATTACCAATGGTGGAACTTTGCCATTTGCTCAATTTGCCCTAATGTTATTTCCTTCTAAAATTAGTACGTTTCCCTGATGTGTGATGCTGGTGATGACAAGGGAAGGCTTTATAAAAGATGTAATAAGCAGAAACACTCTTAGTGCAGAGATGTTATTCACTGTAAGAAAATTTCTCATCAAGGTTTATGGACACCATTAATCACAGCACTTACCCCTAACAAATCAGAGTATGAACAACGTAGTGCCTTGTGGTAGAGAAGCTCTGTTAAGTTGGATGTCTTAGCAATAAAGACCTTGAGTTTCAGGTAAATGTCAAAGCAATATTTTGATCCTAATTGGCAACTGTAAATGTTGAATCAGTATGTGGTCAAATAAACACTGGTGTACTGTAAGAATAGCAGGAGGGGGTGAAAAAAACAGAGAAAATTAACAGAGCAGCGGTGATTCTGAAGGGCTTGTCAAGACTGGCTGTCAAAAAGCAGCAGGAAGCAAAGCACAAAGCCTGTTGCCCAATCCAAATGAGAAACAACAACTGCACAAGCAGAGGTTTTAATAACAAGGACGTAAAAAAATTATGAGGTTTTCTGAACTGTAAGGCGAGAACAAACAAGTGGGTAGATTGCAGCAAGAAGCTCCATATCCATGCTGCCACAACACTGAGATCCCACCTCAGGGGTGTCTCATTGCCTTTCTGATGCGCAAAGGCAAGCTGAAAATTCAGCTCAGACAAGAAAGCAAGGCTTTTAAAAGGGAGATATTCTATGGCTAGTAAATGGAGACAATCCAAAAGACTAAGCACAGCTCGCAGTCCTGTCTGGGTACTAACCGGAGAGCAGGCCTTGACCACGTAGGCAGCAGAATTTGTTCAGGAGAGACCCACATGCTTTCAATGTACAAGAGCAGTTTGGTGCAAGGGGATGAGTAACAGTGGTCAGCACCTACGGGTAATGAGGACTGAGTGGCCACAGGAGCATCATGCAGGTGGTGTGAGAAGAGGGCATGGAAAAGCACCTGCCACTCCAGTGCCAACCCATTCCCCAAAACCACCAGGTCATCTAATTTTATCCCAGCCGGCAGGCTATTTCCACTCATCTTTCAAGGTGACCGCTACCACTACCCCAATCCTGCATCTGCCAGAGGCAGAATAAACCCAAAGGCAAGCAAAAATAGAGAGAAACGAATGTCATTTTGTACTGGTGAAGCGAAGCCAAAATCTGACTCAGCTTGCTGGTCTACCACAGGTGGTCAAGCAAGAGGAAGCAGAGGAGCCTACAGACTCCTTCGACGGGGTGAAAGGAGGATACAAATGTGCCCCTCTCATATTTGTCTTCCCTTTTCCTGCTCTTTCTTTCTAGGATCATAGAACTACAGAATGGTTTGGGTTGGAAGGGACCTTACAGCTCATCCAGTCCAACCCCCCTGC
Organism: Eurypyga helias; assembly: GCF_000690775.1. Taxonomy (NCBI): domain Eukaryota; kingdom Metazoa; phylum Chordata; class Aves; order Eurypygiformes; family Eurypygidae; genus Eurypyga; species Eurypyga helias. Next base: position 2,921 of record NW_010271999.1, read on the forward strand.
CATGGGCAGGGACACCTTCCATAGACCAGGTTGCTCAAAGCCTCATCCAGCCTGGCCTTGGACACTTCCAGGGATGGGGCATCCACAGCTTCTCTGGGCAACCTGTCCCAGTGACTCCCCACCACCTCCAGGAAGAGCTGTCACCATAGCAGAGGGTCTCCAGCCCTCAGAGCATCTCCTTGTCCTCCTCTGGACTCGATCCAACTGGTCTATACCCTTCTCATGTTGAGGGCCCCAGAGCTGGACACAAGTTCTCATATTCCTTTTCTATATGCATTCTCCCCAGCAAAGAAGCCATACAGAGATGACAGCAAGCCCAGCTTTTGTGACTCCACCTCCTGTTTAAGTTGTAAGCTAATAGTATATATGTTAATTCTTTATGCATGATTAATAATTTTATAATCATATTTCTACAGCCCTGGTTATGGTGCTGCACTACACTGTTACATTCTACCCAAAAACAGAAGCCATATATAGCCCCTGCCCTGACAGACAGTCCAGGCTATGTATAGGCTTCTCAAAGTCAGTGAAAAAACACTTACTTTCCCTGTAGCTCAGTGTCCCCTCTTCGTAATTCTTGCGCCCTTGAGAGGACAAACTGAAGACCTCATGCTAAATGATGACACTACTCTCTTTGAAAATGGAAAGTGATGCCCCTAGCCTGCTAACTAGGATGTCACAGAGGTAGAGCTAAGTCAGATGGTTAATCTTGCTGCAGATCCAGTTCCTTGTTTCTGCAAAATAAGGAAATATGACTCACTGTGTCCACAGGGTGTATGGAAAATAAAATGAAACCAGTGGTATGCATGAATAAGCTGCAGACGAGAGTGATTGAAAACACTCACTAAAATGGATCAGAGATTAAGAGGAGGTTAGGTAAGAATGGGGACTATCAGGAATCCCCAATGGGACAGATGGCTGCACAAGCGAAGACAACCATGGGAGACAACAGAGATAACAAGAGGAGTTTCAGAGAAGGATCCTTTTTTTTTCATGCAGGCCAGAAACATCAAGTTTATTTACACTGCATTTGAAAAGACATCAGAGGGGGTCAAGAGAGGTAGAGCATCCACCAGGTAACAATGAGATGCTGAGATCAAACCCAGCCCAGCAAAGGCAGATTAGCCTCTCTGTCTGAACACCCCCCTGTCCTGACGAAAGGGCCAGACCCAGTCACTAAAGACAATGAAGTTAGTTGACAAGGGAAAGCACATGTTTTCTTGAAATGTTCAATATCACTTCAAACACTCCATTTTGAAATAATTATTCAAGGTACGACAACCTAGAAAGACATAGCACAGATGAAAGAAAGAGACATAAATCTGCCTGTAGTAGTCCAGGTCCAATTCACCTGTGCTATAATGCCGAAAAAATACCATGTGTGTGTTGGCCTCTTTCAATGGAGAAACCATGGGTATAAACCTACCAGGTACAGCACCAAGAAATAAAACATTTCCAAGGCCAACTTACATACTTGAGCAGGACACTCCCCTTATGTGAGTCCATAATTAAAACTCACATTTACATTCAGTGGAAGCAGACTTGAGTCGGAATCTTCCAGTTTAGAAAAATATATATCTCCCCAGTAAAATTAGCAAAATGTAAGTTTTAGTCTGGATACATACACATGCATCTGCTCACTGCATTAAGAGAGACCAATCTTTGTCTCAACGACCTATGGCTTTGCAAGTTGACTGACAGTGGGTAACTGCTGAGCTGATTGCTTCCTACTTTACTGGGAGAAAACCCTTAGAAAAGGTTTTGAAAATCTATGAAAACATGTGGGGCAGCAG
>NW_010271999.1:4744-24418 GCF_000690775.1 Eurypyga helias
CCATAAAAGGAAGAAGTTAAGTAATATGGGTCCTATGAAAAGCAAAATATGGATGGAGGATGTGGGAAATGGGCAAGTCTGGTTATGCCACACACTTGGCCATACAGTAGTAAACCAGGGACAAGCTGGCTCTACATGTGAGAGGATAATGGTAGTAATAAAGTGGTGGAGGAGTATATTTTGACTAGCACAGAGAGCTAAAGAGAGAAACATAGGTGGGAAGCTTCTGGGTTATACCCACTATTACACAGAAAAAGGTTTTGTTTCATGTAACACATTTCACATTTGGCTTAAAACTTGTATCAGATATTCACATGCACTGTCTGAAAAACCTGACCTAAAACCACCTCCCATGAAAGATAAAGCAGAATCAACACCAGCATTCAACTAGACTGCTGAAATGGAATGAGGTGTTGACTAGCACATCAAGGACACCAAAGGATACCTTTCAAACCAATACAATCTTCCCTTTGCTGACTGTGTTTGGAACATAAAACATTCATGGAGTAATAGATAATCAGTGTAAATGAGTTTTTAATAATTATTCATCATTAAAATATTATTATCTTTAATAATTAGGGGCAACACAAAACCTGCAACAGAAGGAGCTGACAGTGAGGCGGGTTGTTTTCAAGAAAAAAGGCAAATCAAGCCCAAGCATAAACCCACAGAAAATTCCAGATATTTTAAGACACCAGGAAGTTCTGACATTTGAGAAGGTAGCTCAGTGTAAAGAAATCTGACGCAGCATGGGTATCACAACCAACCTCCTAATAGCATTAGAGACCTGACAGACCTAATTGCTTTGCATCTCATATTTCCAAAAATAATATATTTAGCACCAGGTCAAGCGTCCCTACACTGCACTACATTCTTCTGTGTAAACATACACATAAAGCCCAAATTACACTGAGGACTCGTGCTGCAGACAATGAGCAAGATGCCATTTAGAGTCAATGTGTCTGTACTCGGCATCGCACAGGAGCAGGCAATATTCCTTCTCTCCATGCATACAAGTGGAGGGTGCGATCTCCTCCTGCCATTTGTGCAAGCCCTTCAAACTGTTGACTGCCCAAGATTTCCAGCTGGGACTGTGAAAAGTGTAACCTTGGCTGCATTTGTTCTTATAGAAAGTGTCATGAAACTACAAGTGACAGAGACCACTTTTCAGGTTTTCATAGTGAGAATTAAAGCATAACACTAACTAACTAAAGAGGACGTGGAAGGACAGTGACTATCTGTGGAGCTGATAAAGAAGCAAAATGGATGCAAGCAACAGAGGGCAAGAATGCCTCAAAGAAATGAGAGGTTAAGTCCACAATTCGCCTGAGGGAGGCATGGGCTGCTGAGTAATGAATACACTTGAATTAAAAAATGAGAAATTAAATTAAAAAGCAATCAAGGGTAAGAATAAGGCACAGGAAAGAGGAAAATGCAAAGCTCTGCACGGCAATTACGTCTGAACCAAATTCAGCAAGTGTAAGAATCATCGGGAAACTCCGATCAGGTCAAAAATAAAAGAATTACCAGGAGGTCTGCAACACTGGCTGCAGAGGTCAGCGGTCAGGGATGTGACGGCTCATAGTTGGGGTTGGGGGACACAGGGGTAGCACAACTCAAACCAGGAAGAAACTGGCTTGGGCTTACTACAGATGTACGTACGATTGACCTTTGTACCTACCCATACACACAGAGGGCAAGCATCTAATTTTTTCAAAACAACATAAAACAAGTTGATGGCAGGTTATAACAGAGATGTTTTTGAAAGAAATGTCACAGGTTTTAAGCCATCTTGGATAAAAGGGCTCTGATTCACACGTGTCGAATGCTGGGCATTGGCAAAAGTCCACCATCACTTTGTCATCCAGAGGCAACAGGTCAGTGTGAAGTGCAGAAAGAGGAATTAGCCTAGATATTCAGCCAAATATTCAAAAAAGGTTGTTTGTATGGACAAAAGTAGGCATTGATTCACACACAGCAAAGTTAGAGACTGAAGCAAGCTGCTACTATTATGTGGATTAGAATTAGGATTTAATTGTCTCCGTATTAATCAGTGAGGATGATGGGCACCTTTTGGCTGGTAAACAGGACACCTATAATTCACTAAAGAAGACAGGGCAAGAAGTTTCTGCAGAGCTCCTACAGCCCAACATGATTAAACCATAGTCAAACCAACCTCCTGTGCCAGATGGGTTTGTGGGAAGTGCATTAGGGTAGCTACAGCGAAATGGGCAAGTGTCTGTAGTTCACTCTGTAGTGACTCACATCCCCTGTGGTTTTGGTCGCTGGCAATTCACAGATGAGATCAACAACTGGTTTTGATCAGCAAGTGTTTTTGCCATCTGAACAGCAAAGGTGCAACTCAACAATGCTAGAAATGAAGTGAGTCTGGAGGGAGCAGGGATTCAAACCCTGGCTGTTTTCTGCATCAGAGCCATAGAGAGCACTGCCAGGGAGCACATGAGGAAATAACATACCCTTATGCTCTGGTACTAAAACGAGCTATTTGATACTTTTCTTTAAAAGCAAATGCAAATTAGGAGTCAGAAAAAAACTCCAGGTAGCAGAAGGTAAGATTTTGGCTTTGGGACACTCTTCACAATGCAAGTCCCTGTTGCAGACTGTGATAAAACTATGACTGTTGGCAAATTTTTGCAGAGAGCTTTAATTCATGTGCCAGGTACTTGTGAGCGCTCTCCTTTTATCTGATGTGGGGAGACAGGAGCATTATGTAAAGCAACCAACAGCAGCAATGAGAAAGGGAATGGGATCATCAGCAGGACATGTCTTTGCAGGCGTCTGAGTTAATCTATCAGCTCCCTGTTCATTCTGCCCTCTCAGCCCCATTGCCATCTCTCCCCTCACCTATCCCCAAGTACAAGCTCCAGTGCTCCTCTGACCTCTTGGGGAGCTGGTTCAGCTCCTTGTCTTCGCAGGGGTAGTTAGGCATGATGAGATGCCAGCACCGTTGTCCCCATCCCCTTGAAACGCTCTTGGGAATACCCTGTAGCAAGAAGAGCGTAGCTGGAGTCTAGACCAAATCCGCTCACATTGAAGTGATGGCCACAACCCACACATACACATATGGGTGTATATATCTTCAAGACTTTGCTGTCTCCTGAAGTTTCCAGTGCTCTTCTGTGGAGAAAACGGAGCAAACACAAAACCTGTTTTGCAGGCCCATCAGGGGTTCAGCAAGGTGACTCATGGGTCGCATGTTTTTTTCTGGGATAATATTTCACTCTGGTTAGAAAATGAGGGGATCACAGAGCTTTGTGTTGGAGAGATGACTCATTGGGTGACCTTCAGCTTATATCTCTTGGGGAGAATATTTAAATGGTAAGAGACTGTAATTGCTGGCATAGATGGTCTTAGGTTACGGCTAACATCTTCACAGGGTGTTATGAACAGGGCAGAGGAGCACATGCCAGGTATGGGGCAGGAGCTCTCAGCTGACATGAGTTGGCTGTAGTTCTGCAAGAGCCCAGCTTGGGACAAAATACAACACAGGCCACATGCAGCCTCCGTGTCCACATCACAACTGCTACTGTCCCTGGTGGAAGATCTGATTTTGTCCTATAGCACAGTACAGACTAAATAATCCCTCAAGGTCTAGGCCAGGTTTATTTTCTGTGGGTTTATCCCACATTTGCCCATGTGGTGAAAAACATTATAATGCACTATCTTTCCTTATGAGGGTAAGGAAAGGATAAAGGTGTCTGGGGATTGATTTGTAACTGTTGAATAAAGCCGTCCCATAAGTCCCAAAACGGTGGTAAAATCTCAAGTTATGGGAGTCAGATATAAATGGTAGGGCACATACAAGTATGAGGCATGTTTTATTCTCATTTAAAAGATTTAAAGCTTTAAAATAGGAAGACTGCCTGCATAGGAAGGTTTGTTGTTTCTTGCTGCGTGGTTCTTTTGAGTTATTGTATGTGCTCCCTCTGACAGACCACAGGGTAATCTTTGCTCAAAGTCTTAAATACCTTTGAAAATCTGTTCTCCCCACCTGGGGTGAAAAAAAATATTGGTAAAGGGGCAGCTTCCCGTCTTCAGTTGACTCTCCCCCTGTGTAGAAGTCAGGCTTTAGAAAAAAACAGTATTTAGTGAATTTTTTGCCAACAGAATATAGCTGTATATATCAAAGTATTGCACTCATATTTTTCCCTTGCCAAAGCGGGCAAGGATCATCCCATTGATCTCTCCCATGCTACAGGTTGGGAGATGAAGACAGGGACCGTTTCAACATTTTTTACTGTTGCGGCTGTTTCCCGATGTAATCCAGGATTATTCCCTGCTGCCCAAACAAGAGCTCACAAAAAAAAGGCCAGCCCTCAGCTGAGCATCTGATTCAAAAGAAAATTCAGCTGAAAGCCGAGCATTGCAAAGATGAGTCAATACAAAAGCAAGCCGCAGCTCTGGATTTAAGCAGAAGTCCACAGCATTTAACCTACTTCAGCAGATCAGTGCAGCAGATTTTTAATCATCACATTAATCCTAAAATAAAAATAATTACCCCAGAGATGCGTATTAAAGTCCCTCAATTATATCTCATTTCATCACCCTTTTTACTCAAGATCAGGAGCTACAGAGACCAGAGCTTTGCGATGTCATTCTCCAGCTTGCAGTTTAACTCTCACTTTGGTTGCTACTATGGGGACGAGGCATTGGCCTTGCTGAGAGCACCCACGTCCATCCCACTTGGAGGAAAACTGAAAAATGGAAAAAAAGGTGGGCAGGATTCTGCTTTCCAATGACATAGTAAAAAACAGCAGGGAAAGAAGCAGAGAACATTATATGGTGGGTGAAAAAATGTGTGAATACCTAGAAATTCAATCTCCACGTTCTCCTATTCTTACAGCAATGCCAGGAGCTCATTAATATCTCATTAAGGGGAAAGAGGGGACCTGAGGAGAGGCTGGACCCTTTATCAAATTCCACTGAGCAGTGTTTCTTTCTGGGAGCATCCTTCCCCTGCCTGCAGTCCTGCCATGCCCACAGCCAGGCTTTGGGAGCACAGCCATGGGCAAACGCAGGACCTCAAGCCTCCATGGAGAGAATCAGGTGGGTTTTTATGCCAATAAAACTAGCCCATTACCTGCTTGTAAAGGCAAGTGGCATGGCACAGCTTACAGCGATGCAGCTAACTTTTCCATCTTTCTCCCAGAAAAGGTTGCCTTTGACCACACCACTTTCTGGGACTATCCAGCCTATGCTGTCCCCTGGATTGTGCCCAAGCTGCCTGGTTTTGGTCAGATTCCCCCTACCTGGCTGGTCTTCACCCATTTCCACCATCTTCTCACAAGAAATAAGCTAGCCCTGTGTCGTATTTGGGTTTAAAAGCATTGTGCATTTACTGCAATAGTACTTCAGGGCAATTTCCAGGTTTCTGTAAATACACAACAGAATTTCTTCATGCTACCGTGGGAAGAGACCCAGAGGTCTGTTATTGTTGCAGATGTTGGGATGGAAGCAAAGGTTACCATAAAACAAGCAGCATGCTGAATCCTAGCGAGTAAATGGCTTTAGGTTTAGGCAGCGTCCCTAGGCTCCAGCTTGGCAAGCAGCGCCAAATCTATAAATATCCCACTTCTCATCTGCAACGATGCTCTCCAAAACCACCAGCTCCACCGTGGTCCCTGGAGGTGCAAGTTAACACGTGTCCAAGGAACCTCACAGCCAGCATCAGTTTCTAACAGGGGACTTCACACAAGAGGTGGGTGAAAGAAAAGAGTAATTACAGGTTACAGCTGCACACACACACAGCGGGCTGGCAGTCAAAATGCCTGGGAATGGTCACCATAACGTACTGCAGGGCATGAGAGAGAAGGAAAGAAAATGGGAAAAGGCACCGTCACAGTAATATTATAGTAACGAAGTAGGCTGCCATGTAAATCCCCTTTCTATCATTAATAACTGACACCCTGAGACTGCCACATCCTGCATTTTTATTTCCATGAATTTGGCAACTACCATTTCTCAGCAGAAAGGAGTCAAAATGCTTTTTCCCTGCACTGAGTTGGGGGGGAGAGGAGAAATGGAAAATGAAATAAATCATTACAAGCCGGAATAAAAAAAGATAATTTTGAGTCCAAGTCACAAAATATAGGCACATCCCCCTGCTTGAGCCCCTTTGATGGCAGAGGACTCAGAACCAGACTTTCTCCTCGCAAGCGGGAATTGGCCTTCACACTGTTTTCACTTCTTGTAGCCCACTGGTGACAGGAGAATCTCCCAGGGAACAAAGTAGGACAGACACTGGCCACAGAAATCACTCACTAGAGGTATGTTATCTGCATCTTCTCATTGTTTTATCTTTATTTTGCCATCTTCCATTTCAATTTATACTTGGTATTTATTTTCCATTGCTCTCATCCTGTTGCAGTCATTACAACTTAGAAAACCAAGTATCGGTAAGGCTGCAAGACCTCCAGGACAAATGGGAAAATGGAGAAAGTAAGGCAACATGAGACCTGAAGTCTCAACACCAAAGCAGCTCAGTATTACCTTTGTCCACCTAACAGCTTCCTGAAGCCCCCAAAGGTGGAGTTTTATACATCCTCAGGTAACCTAATTCTTTAAAAGTTCCCTTCATAGAAAAAGCCAAATACTTTCTGCCAGAATTTAAGCCCCTTACCTCTTCTCATCTTGAATCTTCACAAGGATGTGTCTATTACCTTCCCCTTGGCAGAAATAGTTTGGGTGTTTCAAGACACTTATCACATCTCCCCTCAATTTTCTCCAAGCCAAACACACACGTTTTCCACACCTCTGGTCATTGTTGCTGCTTTCCTGTGGCTCCTTCCAACTGAGTCACATTTTTCTGCAAGTGTGGTGCCCAAAAGCAGAGAGAGCACCCCAGCCAAGGCCTCGCTGCTAAGCAAGGCACACAAATAGCTCTGTGAATAAACTACAACCCTCCTGTCTATACATATTAATATCATGCTTGCTCTTTCTCCCCAGCGAGGGGGAAGATTTGCTGATTTGTCAGCATTTTTCTAGCTCTTGGCACAAGGCAAACAACTACACGAGCTGCAAACCAGGCAAGAGCCAAACCATTGATCTCTTCTGGCATGCTGCAGCTAAATTCCAGTAAAAAATTCCACAGCATCTGCCTACACTACTGAAACCCACTTACCGCAAAGCACGTTAAGAGAAACGTCCCCCTCTATAAAATCATTCAAGCCGTAACACCTCAAACTGGATCTGAGTAAAATAAACTCTGCATGGGTCAAGGTTAAATACTTGAAGATCCCCACTGGTGCTTGCTGTAAAAAGAGCAGTGCCATTTCAGATCAAAGACTGAGGGGCTCTACAACAAAGCAGTCTCAGCAGTAATTCATGGGAATACAGCCGTGAAAAAACAAAGTGCTGCCTCTGTTATTTGGAACACCAAATACTGCTGCTTTGATTTTAGGAATTGCATCCGCATGTTTGTTTCTAAAGACATTAAAGTTTAGGCAATGAGCATGCTACCTTAATTCAACACCTCCCAAGGCATTTCAGTTTGAACTTACATAGGGTGAAAAGCCTAAACGGCGGGGTCCGGTCGGGGGCAGATACTCAGGTGGTACAAGTCAGTCTACCTTAAATAAAGTAAGATCTAGTTTTTTACAACAGCTGAGGATTAAAACACAACCTAAGAAACACACAAATCATTATATTCTGCCTACCATTCTCCTTTATTAATAATCTAACAGACATTACACATGCTGGATGCACCTTCCCAGATTGACAAGATATTAATATCATCAGCACAACTCTGAGAAGTGGTTTGAACCGTTATAATGGTACGGCTGGATGTCTGTCTCCATTCAGCCTGATCAGACAACTTTTCCTATTCCCTCAAATCCCCCCTTACCTTTTGAGATAGTTTCTCCCATAGAGGATCTGCTGCAGCAAGGTGACCACGGCAAAGGCGCAGATGAATATGAAGAACAAAGTTCTGTTTCCCAGCAAATCCCTGCTTGATGAAGGGTCAGTGTATCCCATCCTTCTCAAAAGCCACGGAAGCTCCGCTGGGTAAAATTCAGTTCATTGTCGCCTTCATGCCCTTCTTGCTGGGAAGCGGAGGGGAATGCTTGCTGGCTTTTCTCTGAGCAATCCAAGGACAAGGTATCCCATTGTTTGGCCCTGCTGCCCCTTCCTTGCCCCTTTCGGATGTTAGCTCCAGGATTGTGCGCAATGGCTTGCTTCCACGGTAAACTTTCCAGGAGATTCAGACGTGGGTAACATCTAAAATCATCTCTCAGAGCTCTTTCAGCGCAGGCAGCCTGTGCTGTGCAAGAGGCATTCCGTTCCCTCTAAGCCTCTCTTCAAAACCCGCTGCTAGTAATTATCTACTTCAATCCCATTTTCATATTCCAGATGGGGGAAGCTGCAAATAAACCAGAAAACTGCAGCCAATGGCAAACACAGGGCTCCAGCAACCCGCGTTGGAAACACATAGTCGTCAGCTCTTCTTTGCTTCTGCTCAGTGATTCCAACAAAATGTGCTTGCAAGGAGACGTGACTGGAGTGTGCTATTATTGAACAAGCATGTAACGATCATGAGGATTTCATTCAGTCCCCTGCAAAAAACAACAGCAGCAATCTGGTCAGGCTAGCAGGAAAGCTGCATTTTGTGTAGCGGCGTGCCGCCCGTACCGTGCCTTCGGTCCCGTAGCATTTGCATGCAGAATGCAGTGCCTTTAGTCATAGACCGCTCACTATTTGGGCTCCTGTATTTCCCCTGGTTATTCCTCCAGAGTAAGCATAAGCAAGGTCACTGTGCATCTCTTCAAGGACAGAGCTCTCAGTTCCTGCATGCTGATTTATTGGAGGCTCCGAGTAGCCTCACAGCCGCAGAGAGGGAGACTGCCTCTCTCTCAGTGCAGGCTCTAAGAGCCATTCATTTAAAGAGACAAATATTCTGATTGTTCCTCCACCAGAAAGAGTTCTCTTTGGAAAGGGCAAAGCAACAAGACCTTGTCCACAGCCATCGTAACTCCTCTAAAAATCTCCCCATTGTCAGGAGAGGCTTGATTCAGCTCCCAGGGAAATCAATGGGAGTTTTGTTGCCGATTTCACTGGGAGCAGAATCTGCCCCCAACCCACAGCTTCTTAAAAAAAGTTCCAATGAACGCTTTATCCATGAATGAAATGTCCCGGATAGGAGACTGTTTTGCCCCAGTGACAGATGGGAACAGGACTGTGACAACAAAATGTGGGGAAAAATTCCTTTGTCTAAGAGAATGGGAAGATTTTTGTGTGAATAAATTTTCCAACGGTTAAATCGGTGGATGCAAAACGTTCCAGTGTGCCAGCAGCCCAGCTGTGTGAAGCAGCAAGCAGGGGCTGTTTCTGGAGTTTGTCTCAGCTGTAACTGGTGCTGCATGAGAAAAAGGGCCAAAGGTAACTGTTCAACCCTTGCAACCTAGCTCCTGAAGTCAGGGTGAGTCCTCAGCATGGCTGAGGCAATGTAGGAAAAAAAGAGTCAAGGGCTACAGCAGGCTTCGCCTTACCTAATTTAAGCAACAAAAGTATCAGAAGTGCTTAAGGTAGGAACTCAGTCACCCTGAACTCCTGCAGACAGGAACCCCCACGGGAGATCCAGCCCCTGAGACATCCTTCATTGGTCCCTTTCAAAGCTCCCACAAGTGTTTGCGGACCCTACTGAAGGCTTCAGTTATCACCTGTGCTTATAAAAAGAGGGGTCATCTTGTTCAGATTAAAGATTATCCAGCCCAGTGTCTTGTTTCTGACACCGGCCAGAGATAGATACATACAGAAAAGTAGAAGAAAAGGGCAAGGACATACTGACAGTTTCTTGGAAACATTCTCATGAGGTGCTTAGGGACATGGGTTAGCGGTGGGCTGGGCAGTGCTGGGTTAACAGTTGGACTCGATGGTCTTAAAGGTCTTTTCCAACCTGAAGATTCTATGATTCTTACAATTATGTTGTTCAGGGTCTTCCTGAACCAGGGTAAGAAAAATAATGTTTCGGTTAGAAAAATAACTGAGTTGGATGCACTCATTTGTACTGCACTGGGAATAATACACATACCAGGGGACCGCAAATTAAATAGAAAAAGCATTTTGATTCCCTCTTGTCAAAGTTTTCAGCTCTAGGGCCAAATGTGGTTCTTTTAACTATCAGTTCATGTAAGCCCATATAATATGAGAGTGTTTCCATATAGGAACTGTACTGTTTACATGGATCTAACCGCACACCCTTCCCAGTAATGGCAGAACCAGTATCGCCATCAGAAATCCCAGGCTAGGACCCAAGATACTACATGGGCAGGTTAGTATGGAGAAGCTGAGAGGCAAGGCCAGCAAGGGCTGATGTGAAGGAAAAGTTACTTAATGCTTTGATTTGCTGAATTTTTACTGATAGCTTTAAAAATCATCCCCAAAAAATTTATCACTGTTGCTCCAGGAGCTATTTTACAATAATACCAAAGTATCACACAACAGAATTTGGCTACTTACGACCTTCAATGGGTGTGATGCCAGTTGTGAAGATTTTAATATCACCTAGGTTTTGGTGAAAACACTCTTCAGCCTTTCTTACTCTATTCCCCTTTATTCAAAGTGATTTTTTTTTTTTTTTGAGATCTCTGTGCTGTAGTGCACCAAACTCATGAGCCTAGCAGCTATCCTTTCTCCTGGACTGATGGTCAGCCTGAGCTGCAGTAAACAGCCCAGAAGTGCCTTGTATTCTTAGTCAGTCTTCGATTTTCCATGTCCTCTTGTCCTTCTCTGCTGTATCGCAGCTGGCCTGAAGATACAGACAGCACCTGGGAGGCCTATGTGCAGGAAGGATGTATGCCTAAAGCAAAAAGCAAAGTACAAAGATATCTATTGTAAGTGGAGAGAGTTTTCTGTGTCAGATCTTGTGCAGACACCATTCCTGATGTCACATGTAAAAGAAATCTGTTCGCTGCCTTCAGTCCAGTACTACCTTCAGTCCAGTACTACAATAACACTGCAGAACTGGAAGCAGAGCAGCTCAGTGTAAGCATAAAGAAATAGGATGTCTATTGACAGATTTTCAAAGGATGCTCAAGGTTGCCTGCAATATTTGTTGTGAGTGAAGAGTCTTATAGTGTATGCAGAGGGGCCCTTTGAGAGTTTGACTTGTCAGCTACAGGCCCCCTTGAAAGCATCAGCACTCTATAGAGAATAATTTAACTTTTTTCAAAGTGATTTTACACCCCGAACTTAAGCAAGCAACAGGCAACAAAAGCGTGCCTCCAGATTTTGAGGAGGGCTTGAGGAAATGGATATTACACTGGGTTGTGTTGAAAACACAGATATGCTGGGCATGACTGGGCCTCAAGTGCTGTATACAGCACTAATGGCTGCTCACATAGGCACTGACCCTGCAAAGGGCAATGTAGCTACCATGGCTCTGGTAACATGCTGGAAGTTCAGGCCCCATCGCACTATACTCCAGTCAGCGTCATGCCAGAGCACAAGAATGCACACATGCTGGAGCACCTCTCCTATGACGAAAGGCTGCAAGAATTGGGCTTGTTCAGCCTGGAGAAGAGGAGGCTCCGAGGAGACCTCATTGCAGCTTTCCAGTATCTGAAGGGGGCTACAAGGAAGCTGGGGGGGGACTTTTTACAAGAGCCTGTAGTGATAGGACAAGGGGTAATGGGTACAAATTGAAATCAGGGAGGTTTAGATTAGATATCAGGAAGAAATTCTTCCCGAAGAGGGTGGTGAGGCACTGGAACAGGTTGCCCAGAGAAGCTGTGGATGCCCCATCTCTGGATGTCTTCAAGGCCAGGCTGGATGAGGCTTGGAGCAACCTGGTCTAGTGCAAGGTGTCCCTGCCCATGGCAGGGGGGTTGGAACTAGATGATCTTTAAGGTCCCTTCCAGCCCTAACCATTCTATGATTCTATGATAAGAACCTAGTAAATAAGATCTCTTCCATCACCAGAAGATCAAGTATCACTTAACTAGTATCAGCTACTCAAAATACCTCTTACAAGATGGTTAGAGGGAGATGGATAAGCTGCACCATATGCACAAGCTCAGAAATGGTATTCCTATATAGTTTCTTGGAGACTTCAGAGAAAAAAAAAAAAAAGTGGCAAAATGAACCACTCATAGCCTATCATAATATGAAGTTGCCAGAAGCAGTCTGTCTTGCACATTGCTGGCCTTTATTTGTTGTATGTGAGCTGCTTGATAAATATCATCAGAGATAATCTATCACAAGAAACTCTTCCAGCATGAGCAGGGACACTCTGAGCCCTCTAACACAAACATAAACACGCTCCAGACAGTGATACCCTCCAATGGGAGCTCATCGTTTGCCTTCTGAAACAGAACCGAATTTAACAAAAAAGTAAAATTAAATCTCAAGGACAAAGAAATCTTGTCTAACCACCAAAACCATGTTTCTGAAGCTCCACAGAAGGAAAGCTGAATTAGCAAAAGGACGATATCTGGTAGGAGTCAGACTCCTCTCATGCAGGAACAAGCACATCTCTCTCTCTGCTGAGAAGACGATATGCAGCCCTTATTTCTAAGCCACAGTATGTTTTTTAATGCAAATGAAACAGAAAAAATCACTTCTGATGGGCAGGTCTGATTAGGAATTTCCTTAAGTACCTTTCACTGAACCTGCCATTTGAATCAGTGTTTGACTGATTACGCACTCTGATTTCAGCTGAAAGCAAGGACATTTCGTGTCTTGGATAGCAGGATCAGTCTGTCTGTTGGCTGTTGCAACCACAGTATACATAACTGAACACGCTGAACTCACAGTACTGAACAAGTTCAGAGTAAATCAAAACATGCTTTATGTCCCCCTTCAGGACTTTTTCTCTCCCTGCCTGCTCAGCCACTCTCTATTCCTCTTCATGACTGTTAGGCAGATTAAAGAACTTCACACAGAGCCTGTAAGAATACTATGGGCTGTACAAGGTTTTAGTAAAACAGTTTTTACATCTTGTTCTAGTACCTTTCCCCCCACCACCACCCTTAAATTAAATCAAGTCTATTTACAGTTTCTACAATGTCTTGTGTCAACTGCTAGATCCCTAGCAGTGCAAAGCACTGGCACGTTAGGTATATGCCTGGAAGGTTCTGCTGAATGTGAAACTCATAAACATATGCTTATCAATATTAATTCTTTTGCAGATATAAAACATGCATTTATTAGCATAATCTAGTGGTTAACACAATGTCTAGTCCCCCATCACTGCCACAAATCCGTATGTTTTAAACTGGGCTATTAAAGGAAGCTGAAAGGAGTCAGCTAAGATGTAAACATGTATTTCCTCCTGAGCGGGGCTAAGCCATGAGGCGATGACAACATTTACACTGGCACCCAGCCTCCTACCTGTGGAGCTGCCTGAACTGGAGGAAGTGTCCTGAAGATAACATATGGTCTGTGCACTGGGTATACATTACATCATCTATTAAAGCATAACCAGTTTCCTCCCAGTTATGGATCACATAAGTACTGGGGGAGAAATGACCCAGTGCATAAAACATCCCCTTTTTACACTGCTGACACCTTCACTGTTGGAAAAGGAATGAGGTCTTCCTCTGACAGGGAGGAAGCTCTAACGCCGAGGCTACCATGGCTATAGTGCTGCACATTTACTATTAACAGTTCCTTACCGAAGGACTTGCTAAAACATATAGCAAAGTGCAAGATTAAGCTGGGCTCAGTGTTAAGGACAGCCTTGCTATCCCAGTGGCATTTCCAGATTCCCAGAAAATACAGGAAGTTTAGCGTGATTGTTAAAACCTTGTACAGGCTCACTGCAACCCTGCAAACAACTGAGAAAGATGGAAGCTCAGTTTTTCTGCAGGAAAAAAGAAACAGGACCAAATTCCTTTTACAGGGATTAAAAGCACCGGTTTGATTTCGGAGCACTGCATGGGAGCCTTGGATTTAGTACCAAATCAACAGGACTGAGATGCTGGCAGAACCATGGAGGGCTCAAAGGGTTTCCACAGCTGACACTTGATCTCAGAACAGGAACATGGTCCTGCCTCTATCCCAAGCAAGTTGTAACTCCTACCTAGTTCACCAAAACCAAACTTAAAGCCTTCCAGTCATACCCTGGGGAGTGCTGGAATCAGTGGAAATCACTTTACAAGTTTAAGGGCAGACGAAAGCTTCGACATGTCTTTTCCCTGAACATGTTCTAGTACTAGCACCGCAATGAACAACCATTTCCCATGGCCAAAGCAAGGATCACACGTTATATACTGATCAAAAAAACCATTATTAAATATTTCATAACAACACATTTTTACAGCAAAAATAAAAGCGTTAATCTGAGATATTAAAAAACATCTATAATATGACATATAAAGTTAGATTTAATTTACAAAAACAATGAACCTGATCTGGGAATAGGTTTTGCTGTCAGTGAGCAGTACTAACCAAAAGGGGGGTAAATATGGAAAAAGAAAATATTCCTCTAAATAATCAGCTAATTAAGTATTTAAAAACTTTACAATATGCTTAAAATCAAGATGTAGAAGAGACATACTAAAGAGAAGGATTTAGGCTATTGAAAGTTACCTTTGCCTTTTTACCACAGTCTGCACTGATTTTTGGATTTTAAGGAATGCAGTTCATTCCATCAGCTTCAAATCTCATGAACTTCCAAGCAGTGCAGACATTTAGCCTTCAAACCATTCCTCATGATGTCTTCCTACGGCACGGATTACACAGTGCCAACAACAAGTGGTGCCTGGGGTAGTCTGCCTGCTTACTGGAGTTACTCTTCTAGGCAAAGTCAGCATGTTTTCAAGCACATCATGATTTTTTTAAATAGTCCAGACATTCCATGCTTAGTTCAGTCCATGACATAAATTATAAATTTAAAAAAAAATCCAGCTGACTTCTGTGGTCTTCAAAAATCCTCACTCCCTTGAAATACATTTTATTTTGCTCTCCTGGCAGTGTGGAAATTGCTCACTGCAAATCTGGACAATGCACCATAAAGAAAGAAATCTCTGTCCCTACACATCTTTCTGCCCTTCCTAGGGCAGTGTGGATTCAGCTTTTAAGCTCTGAATAGTGTCTGGACTGACCTGCATGCCATTACACAGATTGCTATTAATAAAACTGGCGATCCTTTCAAATTTCTTCCGTTGGATCTGTGATCTGCTGTGAATTCCTGGGTCATGCTTATCTGCATTGGGATAGCAAATAAAGAACGCTCCTGGAACACAACCGTGTTAGACACTGCGGCTGGGCATTAGCAGAGCCAGTTCTTGACATGAGAACTTGTAATTTAAGAGGCAAGAAGGAAAGGTGAGAGAGGGATTTGTTAGCTCTTTTGTTCAAGAGCAGGAACTGTGGTTTAGAGGTGACATTTAACATGCAACTTGCTCAGATTGCAAACATGTACTAGAATGCAAACCCAAGTTGATGATGGTCCATTCTGCTGACAAACAAGCCTGAGAGTCCGGAGGGGACAGCTGGCCACCCAGACCATAAACTTATCCGTAGACAGGGCCTGGATCACCCCTAGCCTTTATCAGCCGTTTGAGCTTTGCTGGTTCTGTGAACCTAAACGTCACTGCACTCTCACAGGCAGTGATGACACGGCTAGGGAGAGAGAGGGCCACAGCCAAAAGGGTATTTAAGCACCTTCCTCTTGAAATTTTGGGAGTGAAATAAAAATCCTTGTTTGGCTCGTGGTTGCACTGAATCGTCCAGGGCTATGATTCAGATAAGGACTTACAGTGAGATCTTAAACTCAACTGAAGCTTGGGGCTAGCCTGGGAGTTGTTCTGACCTGAACACAGCATACCCCTTGGGGAAACTGCAGCTACCCATGACCCGTGGCATGGGTCTGAAGCTACTCTCCACGCTGAAGGTAGTGATCTGTGCCTTCCCTGCTCGCACACCCAAACATGCCATGTGGATGGCTGATATACTTTTTTAAAAGTATCGCTAGTTATCACTGATGAATGTCTGATCAGACTTCTGTCCATCCATCCTTCTATCAGAAGGATATTGAACACTTGGAGCGAGTCCAGAGGAGGGCCACGGAGATGCTCAGAGGGCTGGAGCACCTCTGCTATGACGAAAGGCTGCAAGAATTGGGCTTGTTCAGCCTGGAGAAGAGGAGGCTCCGAGGAGACCTCATTGCAGCTTTCCAGTATCTGAAGGGGCTACAAGGGTGCTGAGAGAGGACTTTTTACAAGAGCCTGTAGTGACAGGACAAGGGGTAATGGGGTTAAATTGAAAGCGGGGAGGTTTAGATTAGATATCAGGAAGAAATTCTTCACCGAGAGGGTGGTGAGGCACTGGAACAGGTTGCCCAGAGATGTTGTGGATGCCCCATCCCTAGAAGTGTTCAAGGCCAGACTGGATGTGGCTTTGAGTAACCTGGTCTAGTGGAAGGTGTCCCTGCCCATGGCAGGGGGGTTGGAACTAGATGATCTTTAAGGTCCCTTCCAACCCTAACCATTCTATGATTCTATGATTCTATGATTCTATACCATGCTGCAAAGGAGAAACCCCATAACTGACCCCACTGGCATTTGCTATATTCCACCTATTTCCAGTGCTTGCTTCTCTCTAGCATAGGAATGCCAGTACAGCCTCCTTTCCATCAGCCAGAAACTTTTCCATGGTTATCAGCAGTCTTCAGTGGTGGTGTTGACCTTTTGCTGGAGACCCTGCAGCAGGTTATTTACTTAATCAGCTGAATACAGCCACTAAATTGTGCTTTTTAATTTAAAAACTTAAAATGAGGAAGACAGGGTGGTAGTTTATCCACAGCCTGCTATTAATCTCCAATGCAGGGACCTGTGACAGGATCTGGCCTACAGGATCCAGTGCTCTACAAGCAGGCACTAAAGAAATGCCTTTGAAAGGGAGAGACTTCCCCAGGAGAGCTCTCCTCTGCAGAGATGGAAGCCCAGCATGGCATTTAGCCAGAATAGGGTTTATTTTGCAGAACATTCCCATCATAATCACCTTTATTTAAACTTCATTTTCAACCAGCTTTTTTATTTTCTTCCAGGTGTATCCAGCAGCTCCTCTGGAGCTAAGAAGTTTGTGCGTGGGGTTTTTTTTCATGCAGTGTGGGTAGGAAGGTATGTGGGAACTGTAATTCAGTCACTTTAAATCACATGAAGCTGAAGCTTGAAAGGAAAAATAATAATAAATGGCTTAGATTGTCAGGCTCAGTGCAATTCTCAATCAATTAAAGCTTATTTTAGCATCAGGGCATTTTATTTTTAAAAAGTTCTCCTGGCACTTAGATGCTTTCATGTTACTGTGTAGCTAGAAAGGTCTTGCTGGGAACAAATTACTCTTGGTAAAGCATTTTCTGGACTGCGTTTTTAGTTTGTGTCAAATGACAAGATCCACATGAGTGAACAGCAGCAACAAATAGCTGGTGGTGCTGGCACAGTAAGGCTTTGGACCTGTGTAAAGGAGGAAGATAAATCTGGGGCTCAAGCACAGTAAAGACATGGTTGTTTGGGCTCAGAGTCTAAAAATGTATTCTTCAATGCATCTAATTTTCAATTGTGACTCAGTGTTTTGGGACATTAAAGAGAGAAAAGTCCTAAGTGAAGATATTTTATATCAGATAGTTGCTTTCTTCACAAGCAGTTTCAAATTAAATAGTGTATCTGCATTTTGGATCTTCATTTTGTGACATTATCTTGGTTCCCATTTCACAGATGTGGATGACACAGGAATAGCCAACTCAGTGTTCTTCTTCTGCAGTCCATGCAGCACTTAAGAAAAGGAATCACGGTGCCATATTCACACTGCAAGTTTCACAGATCCAAAAGTCAGCTAACTGATGTGATTCCCTGATGTGATAATAAAAATAATTAATTAGTACCATTAGTGGGTCCTTGTGGTCTATGAGAGCAGGTGGCAAACAAAAGCAATACTATGGGTTCATGTCCCTTGGAATCACAAACAAAATATTGGCTTAATAAAAGGGGCAATCATCACACTCAATTCTCTGTGTTTTTTATTGTGACAAAGTCAAAGACATCATGGAGCATATATGCTTTACTGTTGCATACCATCATTGTAATCCAATCAAACTTTTGCTCTGAGGTTTACCAGTCAATGAAATTGAAAGGTGTAAAGGGTGTATGAAGACTGTCCCTTACCCCTTTTTTGATTTACAGTCTTCTAGCCTCCCACTTTCTCTTGCTTTGTCTCCTTCAGGCCCAGAGCCATCTCTCACAGAGCCCTGCCCTGGGTAGTTTTTCCATTCACTTTTCCCACTGGAAAAACACACCATATCAAATACAAAGCAATAGGGAACTTAAGGCCTTTCAGCACAACAGGGAACTACGGCACAGTCACAGATCTCTCTCTGACAGCTCATGTTCAGGTGTTAGCCCCTCGCCTAGGATACCAGTACAGGTTTGGCTTGAAAATCCAAGGAACCTGTAGTTCAGATCTGTACACATGGCATCCACCTGCTTTGAGCAAAGGAAGGACAAGCCTTTTTTTCTCAGCATTCCTCCTTCCAGCTGATGAAGCAGAGGTATTGCTGGCAGTGCAAAAATCAGCGCTTTCACAATAATCTTGTGCTGTGGCACATGATCTTAATTTACATGGTCACCAACTTCACAGGAATACGTATCTTGCTCTGGGCCACACACCTGGTAAATCCATGCAAGCTCTGACCAGCTCTACACAGAGATGAGCTTGACTTTGAATGTTAAATACATCCTTGAATTCACCAGCTGCTGCCTGCAACCAGCACATCACCGTTCCCCAAAAAATGCAGAAAAACCATTAACTCTGTATTTCATGTCTGTTGCCCTTCCTTGCTATCCCCATTCCCGCATCATGGCACATCTCTGCTCCAGAACTTATGCATTCCTGTTAAAAATATTATCTTCCCAGCAGCTCGTGAAAAGTTACAGAGCTACAAAAAGTTGCAGTTCAACAATATTCATCTAACCTGACTTCAAACATCAGCCCTAAGTGTTTCATAACCCATTGTTTTTAATAGGTCATTAATATTAAAAGCAAGAGATTCAATTAAAAAATCATTAACTATTCCTTAGTTTGCTATTTTTGCAGAACTATCCAGCTCTTTTTTAACGTAAAACCCTAAATTTCCTCCTAGCATGCCAAAAGCTGAGTTCATTCTTATATCCTGATCTCAGAGGGGAACAGCAGCCCTATCATTTGCTAACTAGGAGGAGGTTTGGGCTGAACTCCATGTTTCACCAGGCTTCCTTCATGACTTCAAGCAGAGCTACGCCACAGTGTTGAGATCTCCAAGCTGCCTTGGGAAGGCAAAACAGCACTTCTGTGAAAGGACGGCTGCTTCCAGCACTTGAACTGTGATTTCTGCATGGAGCGGTGGAGTCATCTACTGCTTACGCACCTCACCTTACATTCCATATGATGTGCAGATGACTATCTTCATACTCCTCAGCATCTCTCCCCGCATTCCTGAACTAGCAATCACAGCATTCCTTAGCCTTGCAGGTGTATTGCAAGCGTAACAAGGACAACCGGATCCTGGGCTGTATCCAGAGCAGCGTGGCCAACAGGTTGAGGGCAGGGATTCTGCCCCCGTACTCTGCTCTGGGGAGACCCCCCTGCAGTTCTGTGTCCTGCTCTGGGGCCCCAACAGCAGGAGGACACGGAGCTGTTGGAGCGAGTCCAGAGGAGGCCCCGGAGATGCTCCAAGGGCTG